>NW_026057586.1:52012039-52119812 GCF_023721935.1 Panthera uncia | reverse complement strand
CTTCTCTTCCCCTCTCCTAGGGGCGGGATTCACTGTGGGGTGGCGTGGCCCATCTGGGCTACTTGCACACTGCCAGGCTTGTGTTGCTGGGGATCTGGGGTATTAGCTGGGGTGGGTAGGCAAGGTGCACGGGGGCAGGAGAGGCAGGCTTAGCTCGCTTCTCCTTAGGTGATCCACTTCAGGAGGAGCCCTGTGGCAGCGGGAGGGAGTCAGATCTGCTGCCGGAGGTTTGGCTCCGCAGAAGCACAGAGTTGGGTGTTTGTGCAGAGCGAGCAAATTCCCTGGCAGGAACTGGTTCTCTTTGGGATTTTGGCTGGGGGATCGGTGGGGGAGATGGCGCTGGCGAGCGCCTTTGTTCCCCACCAAACTGAGCTCTGTCTTCCGGGGGCTCAGCAGCTCTCCCTCCCTTTGTCCTCCAGCCTTCCCACTTTCTGAGCAGAGCTGTTAACTTATGACCTCCCAGACGCTAAGTCGCGCTTGCTGTCAGAACACAGTCCGTCCGGCCCCTCCGCTTTTGCCTTCCAGACTCGGGGACTCTGCTTGGCCGGCGAGCCGCCCCTCCGCCCCGGCTCCCTCCCGCCAGTCCGTGGAGCGCGCACCGCCTCGCCGCCCTTCCTACCCTCTTCCGTGGGCCTCTCATCTGCGCTTGGCTCTGGAGACTCCGTTCTGCTAATCCTCTGGCGGTTTTCTGGGTTCTTTAGGCAGGTGTAGGTGGAATCTAAGTGATCAGCAGGACGCGCGGTGAGCCCAGCGTCCTCCTACGCTGCCATCTTCCAGAACCTCTTACTTTTTCTTTTTTCCCCACATTTTAATTTAAATTCTAGTTAGTTAACATATAGTGTAATATTGGTTTAAGGAGTAGAATTTAGTGATTTGTCACTCACATAAAACACTGAATGCTCAACACAACTGCCCTCCTTAATGCCCATCACCCATTTAGCCTATTCCCCTGCCCACCTGCCTTCCAGCAACCCTCAGTTTGTTCTCTATAGTCTCTTAGGGTTTGCTTCCTTCTTTCTCTCTCTTTTGTTTCCTCCTTGAGGGGTTGATTTTAGAGTCTTTGCCAGTATGGCTTTACCTAGAATCTCTTTGGTTCATTGAATTTTAATGTCTTTATCCTAAACTTTAAGATATTCACCAGGGGAATGTAGAAACTTTTTTTTTGTTGTTATTGTTGTTAACATTTACATTCATGGCGGTACCTATTGTGAGAAAGAAATTTGATTCTAACCGCACACTAAAGAGTACATTTCTGAATCCATGCTTTGAAAAAATATACTATATCTTCAAAAGAGAAACAAATAAGAGCAACAGCTACCTGTTACTATTATACTAATGTTATGCACTTACTAAGTGCTGTGCTCTCTCGTACACATATCAAATAGTCAAGAAAGTGCTGAATGGGAGTCTAAAACCTTTGGACATATTGTCATAAATGAACATAAAAGACAAAAAATTGTACTATTGTTAAGCAGTAGAAATCAATAATGATGTTTTTCAGGTTGAAATAGTACTATTTGAGGACATATCTAAGCATTTAGATAAAAGAAACTGTTGAAGTACAGTTCCACAGATAGGCAGATTTTAGATCTCCAAAAAGAGAGAAAAGGAGGATGCTTTTAGTGTCAAAGGTCCTGATGTTTGTGTTTCTATGCATGAGATACAAATCATGAAGCCATCCCTAAATTCTAAAAAATTTCAAAAAGATTCTATAGAACTTTTTGTATGTAATTCCTGGAATGTTTATTTACAGTTTTACTGGGTGTTTTACTTTGTACTTTCTCTGTACTTGTTTCCCCAATGTTCTAGAACTGCATTCATCTTTTAGATTTTCTGTTGCTATGCTAGAGGAACACAGGGTTTGTTGACAGCTGTGTACTTAGAGATTTAAATGTAAACTTAGGAAAAGTTCTCCTCTGCAAGAGAGAGGTCATGGAAAACAGTTTGGGCCCTGGAAAATGGACAAAGGTAGTCTTTTCTAGGTAGAAAAGTTCAAAAAGGTAACTCTGATCTGATACCTTCTATTTGTCCCTCAAATCAACTTTCTACTTTTCTGCACTCTGTTCTATGCCTCAGGAGGCTAACTTGTATGGCTCCCATTCCCTTTGTCTTCAGATGCTTTTGACCAGTAGAGAGATCTGGTAAAAGAGAAAAAGGAAGGGGAGAGCTGATCGGGTATTTTCCCCCTGGATTTCCTACTGTGAGGCTGACTTAGTCTCTCTCAACAGAAGTCTCTGGTCCTCTCGAGGGATTATTCCCTACTTGGCTTTCTCCCTTCAGGTTCCATTAACCACTGCTTCCCACATTCATTCTGGTGTAGGGATAATCATAGTCAGGCTATAATAGCCCTGGGTGATTTTCCTGTATATTGTAGTTCCCTGATAGCATTGCCTTTATAATTAATCCCTTTGTAAATAAACTTGTCAAATTAGCCTATTTCAAGTGTGCCACCCGTTTCCTGTTGGAATTCTGGTTAAAATTCTATTAATCCACAAGAAAGCAAATATTAAGGATCAGTATTTAGGCACATAATGTTATTAGATTTACACTGGCCCAGTGATTAATGCTTAACTTCACAAAAAAGCAAAGAACAATATTATTTTCTATTACCTAGGAGAATATTAAGGCCAGACTGTTAGGATTTCAAAGACCATGTGACTATCATGGTTTTATATATTTATTTATCTTAAATTTTTTTTAATGTCTATTTATTTCTTAGAGAGAGAGAGAGAGAGAGAGAGAGAAAGAGCGCAAGCAGGGGGGGGGGGCAGAAAGAGAGGGAGATACAGAATCCAAAGCAGGCTCCAGTCTCTGAGGTGTCAGCACGGAGCCCCATGTGGGGCTTGAACTTACCAGCTGTGAGACCATGACCTGAGCGTAAGTCGGATGCTTAACTGACTGAGCCATTCAGACATCCCTATAAATTTATTTTTAAGGAAAATAAAATTTTGTGTATTCAGCCAACAGCTTGATACCAGCTTTCACTTTTTCTTCATGGAGGTATGTCTTCTTTCAAACCTTTTTTGACTCATATGAAGGAACAGCTTAAAAAAAACTAACATATTTGTTTCATGAAATACAATTATGACTTAAATGGAAACCATGATTTTGCACCATATTTAGGAAGACTTTTTTTGACAGCAAGGTCTGCTGAACCATGGAAATGTTAAATTAGACAATGGAATTTTGTTTCTGATAAATAGTGATACAGAATACAGTTTTTACTCCTAAAGTTGACTTGGTAGGCTCAGAGGTAGAAAAGTATGAAGTGGCTTTTTTTTTTTTTTTTCAAATGATCTTCCTAGATATATAGGACTCACCTCAAATTAGTATGCCAATTTTAATTCAAAGAGTATATCTTAAGCATCTAACATGTACTGGTGTCTGTACCAGGTAATAGACAATGGTAAATACCACAGCATGGCCCACAACCTCTTGCAGATTATAGGCACACAGGAAAGACACATATAGCATTTTTAGGGTGATGAGTATTATGAAAGAAGCATGAGAAAAATCTAGGGTTCTTGTCTGAAGGGAAACCAATCATATATTTCTAAACCATTACCACCTAGTTATCCAAGTTAGAAACCTGACTGTCATTCTTCAATTTTGATCCTCAACAGTCGGTCACCAAATTGTATCTATTTTGTATCTTACATCTGTTCCCATTTCTACATCATTAAGACTATCGCCCTAGTTGAAGTCCTCATTATTTCTCTCCTGGTGTCCTGCATCTATCTCTGCTTCCAGTCTTGCCCTTCAAATACACATTTCACATTGTCAGTAGAGAGTTCTATCTATAAAGCAAAACCGACCATTTTAACCATGCAAAAATTCCCCAGTGACTTTCCAACCTATTAAAGACAAGATCCTCCTGTTCTTTAGTTTGATATATGACAGTCTCCATGACCTGGACTCTGTCTCTACCTTCTATTGCATTCCTCCCCTTGAAGAGCAGGCACTAAATATTGAATGAATGAGTTCAAGACATTTAAAATAATTTGATTTAACAGAGACTAATATATAAAGATGTTTTATTAAACCGCAGAAATGTAGGGAATGAGTCTGTGCTAGTTAAGCTCCTCCTTCCTCCCAAATAACTTCATTCATTCATTCATTCATTCATTCATTCATTCATTCATTATTGGTTTAGTACATGCATATGTTGGTCTTCAAAGGGATATATAAGAAACATCCCTGACATGAGAGGTATTTACAATTTCTCTGACAAGATATTGCCCTTTAGGCATTAATGCAAGGCCACATTTGCAATTTGAAAGCACTTGCTGAAGAAATTCATAGAAGGAGAAAAATCCACTATAGGGCAGAGTCTGAGCTAGACTGGAGGTGTGAGTTCTTCCCTGAGAGTAGTTCTCTTTTGGGGGGAATTGGCCACAGTTTTCTTGGAAACCAGAGAGTTTTCAAGCAGAACTTTACCAGGCCTGTGTAGAGCTCAGACCTCTCACTGCTGAGGTTTGAAACATAGAAAAGTGGCTGATGAAGTGATCATGCCTCTGCTGGCATCCTTTAGAGATGTCCTACCTCTCCTTGGGTTCTTCAGAGTGGCTGTTATCTCTGAGAAGGGTCCAGGACCTCAGTGGAAGCTGGGAAAGTGATGAGGCATCACTGGTTAGTAGACTCCCAGACACCAGAGAGAAGTTAGGGCAAATGATTGAACATGTAGGGAACAGAAGTAAGTCTGCTTTGTTTTTTGTGGTTGGTAGTTGAAGATGTCAATTCAAATGTTCCCTCTGCTTTGACTCGGGAATTATGCTACAAAATGTACTTCTTGCACAAGGTTACATGATGGCTTTTCATTGTCTGCCACTTCAGTAAAAGGAATTTGGGACATATCTGATAATGCCTTTTCCCTTTATCTTTTCTTTCTAGTTGTGATGTGTTGTTAAAGAGCCAAGGAAAGCATCAGTCCACATAAAGTTTTGTTTTGTTATATACAAACACAAATACTAATGCATTTATTATATAGAGAGCCTATCTCTGGAATCTTCTTTGTAGTTAACATTGTAGGGTTTTGGTCAAAATGTTTTTTTTTTTCCTTTTTATAACTGCATGTTCTATTGATATCCATTTACTGAAATATGTTTTAATGGTGGGATAAAAAAAGGTATTCTTTTAATTCTGGAGAGAGTAACCTACTTGGAAAATAGTGAGAAATCAATTTCTCTCAGTCTTAATTTCTGACCGGAAAGGGAAGGAACCTTAGCACTGCAATTTCTTGGTGATATCAACAAAAATTAAAGTTCCTAGGGTGGCCATCAATAAAATAAAATTAGGATTTCATAAGAAGCATACCATTGAGAACTCAGCTTTTCTAAAAGATTTCAGTAGGCCTATTTCATAGCCATTGAAAAGTGTCACAACTATCACATGAGAAGTAATAAATGGAACCTGATTATTTTTACACCTTCCCTTTATTTTTAGAGTCTGTGACTTATTTCTAATTAGTAATTTTTTTTGGTAGTGTTAAATGTTATATATAACTGCTAAGCCTCATATCTTTATTGAGAAAAGGCTATTAATTTCATAAAATAATGGTATCTGTTTATGGATATATTTATAAACATTTTAGGGGTAAACTTTGCTGTATTAATAATAGCTAATACTTGAGAAATGTTTACTATGTGCCCAGTACCACTTCAAATGTTTTATATGCAACAAATCATTCACTCATCAGAATACTATCTTGTGAAGTTGATACTATTGCTATTCATTAAACAGTTGAGGAAATTAAGGCACAGAGAGTTTAACTTGCCTAAATTCTTACAGGTAGTAAATGATGTTTCTGAGATTTGAGCACAAATAATTTGACTTTGGAATCAGTGCTTCAGAGTTGCACTGCATTATTGCTTCATGGAATATTTAAACTGATGTTCCACTGTAGAATGATCAGGTGATTTGCAAAGTCATGAAAAATCTTAAATCCACAAAAAATAACTAAGGTTTTCATTTTATACTCCTGTATGTCATCTTTTTGGAGCCTTATTTTAACATTTGAAGTGAATTTATCATTTACTGAGAACCTCTGTGTGTGTGTGTGTGTGTGTGTGTGTGTGTATCATTTAAGAGGAGAGAACCAAGTTGTTTTTGTTTTCTCAGAATGCTGGGGATGGTGGTTAAGTCTCTCAATTTCTTTGTAAGGAATTGCAAAATATGAGTAGGCAATGGAGAGGAGGAATGGGAAAGATGTTGCATTAGAATGATAACTTACATGGTTAGGATACCTTGACAATGAGTTTGGTCCATCATGTGGTCCATGGCCATCCCAGGCCAGGTGAAGGCTCCAGTCAGTCTTTCAATGCCAGAATAAGACAGTGTTTCTAAGGAGTGGATGATGTTTAGATGTTGGCATTTGAGAGAGATTGTTCCAGAAGCTGCTTATAGAGTGAATTCCAACTGGAGATACAAGGTATAGGCTAACTAAGAGGCTGTCATTTTTTCCAGATGGAAAAACAACAGTGGGATTGGGTATAAAAAAAAAAACAAAAATTCGAGAGGTGCTGCAGAAGAGATATGTACAATTGATATGGTGACAAAATTGGATATGCTAGTGTGTTGTAAGAGAATGAGGGGGATTCTAAAATTTAATTTGACGATTAAAATATTTCACATATTACCAGCTTATTAATATAGAGACATTTAGACACAGGGAATGGACTGACTGGAGATTTGGTTGTCAGTAGCATGAATGTAACATCTTTTGCTCAGGTCATTGTATTGCCTCTGTGCTGGTCGTGCTGTTTCCTCTCTTGTCCCTTCCTGGTTCATTCTCCACACAACAGCCAGAGTGATCTTTTAAGGAAGTAATTGGAACACATTGCTTTCTATTTAAATTTCTTTAATATACTGTTTTTAAATGGGGAGGAAATGGATGCGTAGAAGGCATTCTCAAAAGGAGAGGACATGTTTTGAGCTGTCACAGTGAAGGTGGGCTACTATTCTTTAGTTGGTAGGAGTCAGGATTCTCTATATCCTGAAGTGCTGCAATCCTTTGGCATTTATATGTTGACATTCATATGAATTCATTATAAAGTATTATCTCTCGTTTATGCTACCAGTTAGATATTAGGTTGTTTTTATTTTCAAAGATTATGTATATACAGGTAAGATTATCTATGGAATTCATTTCAGGGTAAGAAGGGAGTTTTATAAAATATTTCTTATACAATATTACCTTCTAATTTTTAATTTTTTTGTTTATCAGTGAAAGAAAATAAGGAAAAATAATAAGTATTAGTTCAAAAGAATATAATGAGATTTGGAGAGACATTCTAAATGTAGATAAATCTAAATATAAAGACAATTATTTTTTTAATTTTATTTTTTAATTTAAGTACAAATTAGCATATAGTGCAACAGTGATTTCAGGAGTAGATTCCTTAATGCCCCTTACCCATTTAGCCCATTCCCCCCTCCCACAACCCCTCCAGTAACCCTCTGTTCTCCATATTTAAGAGTCTCTTCTGTTTTGTCCCCCTCCCTGTTTTCGTATTATTTTTGATTCCCTTACCTTATGTTCATGTGTTCTGTGTCTTAAAGTCCTCATATGAGTGAAGTCATATGATATTTGTCTTTCTCTGACTCACTAATTTCGCTTAGCATAATACCCTCTAGTTCCATCCACGTAGTTGCAAATGGCAAGATTTCATTCTTTTGGGTTGCCGAGTAATACTCCATTGTATGTATATACCATCTCTTCTTTATCCATTCATCCATCAATGGACATTTGGGCTCTTTCCATACATTGGCTATAAACACTGGGGTGCATGTGTCCCTTCGAAACAGCATACCTGTATCCCTTGGATAAATACCTAGTAGTGCAATTGCTGGGTCAAAGGGTAGTTCTATTTTTAATTTTTTTGAGGAAACTCTATACCGTTTTCCAGAGTGGCTGCACCAACTTGCATTCCCACCAGCAGTGCAGAAGAGATCCTTTTTCTCCGCATTCTCGCCAACATCTGTTTTTGCCTGAGTTGTTAATGTTACCCATTTTGACAGGTGTAAAGTGATATCTCATTGTGGTTTTGATTTGTATTTCCCTGATGATGAGTGATGTGGAGCAGTTTTTCATGTGTTGGTTGGCCATCTGGATGTCTTCTTTGGAGAAGTGTCTATTCATGTCTTTTGCCCATTTCTTCACTGGATTATTTGTTTTTTGGGTGTTGAGTTTGATAAGTTCTTTATAGATTTTTGGATACTAACCCTTCGTCTGATATGCCATTTGCAAATATCTTCTCCCATTGTGGCAGTTGATTTTTAGTTTTGCTGATTGTTTCCTTCGTTGTGCAGAAGCTATTTATTTTGATGAGGTCCAAGTAGTTCATTTTCGCTTTTGTTTCCCTTGCCTCCGGAGATGTGTTGAGTAAGAAGTTGCTGCAGCCAAGATCGAAGAGGTTTTGCCTGCTTTCTCCTCTAGGATTTTCATGGCTTCCTGTCTTACATTTAGGTCTTTCATACATTTTGAGTTTATTTTTGTGTGTGGTGTAAGAAAGTGGTCCAGGTTCATTTTTCTGTGTGTCACTTCCATTTTCCCAGCACCACTTGCTGAAGAGACTGTCTTTTTTTCCATTGGATATTCTTTCCTGCTTTGTCAAAGATTAGTTGGCCATATGTTTGTGGGTCCACTTCTGGGTTCTCTGTTCCATTGACCTGAATGTTGGTTCTTGTGCCAGTACCATACTGTCTTAATGATTACAGATTTGTAGTATAGCTTGAAGTCTGGAATTGTGATACCTCCTGCTTTGGTTTTCTTTTCCAAGATTGCTTTGGCTATTCAGGGTCTTTTGTGGTTCCATACAAATGTTAGGATTGTTTGTTCTAGCTCTGTGAAGAATACTGGTGTTATTTTGGTAGAGATTGCATTGAATATGTAGATTGCTTTGGGTAGTATTGACATTTTAACAATATTTGTTCTTCCTATTGAGGAGCATAGAATCTTTTCCCATTTTTTTGTGTCGTCTTCAGTTTCTTTCATAAGCTTCCTATACTTTTCAGTGTATAGATTTTTCTTTTTTTTAATATCAAGTTTATTGTCAAATTGTTTTCCATACAACACCCAGTGCTCATCCCAAAAGGTGCCATCCTCAATACCCATTACCCACCCTCCCCTCCCTGCCACTCCCCATCTACCCTCAGTTTGTTGTCATTTTTTAAGTCTCTTATGCTTTGGCTCTCTCCCTCTCTAACCTCTTTTTTTTCTTCCTTTCCCTCCCCCATGGACTTCTGTTAAGTTTCTCAGGATCCACGTAAGAGTGAAAACATATGGTATCTGTCTTTCTCTGTATGACTTATTTCACTTAGCATAACACTCTCCAGTTCCATCCATGTTGCTACAAAAGGCCATATTTCATTCTTTCTCATTGCCATGTAGTATTCCATTGTGTATATAAACCACAATTTCTTTATTCATTCGTCAGTTGATGGACATTTGGTCTGTTTCCATAATTTGGCTATTGTTGAGAGTGCTTCTATAAACATTGGGGTACAAGTGCCCCTATGCATCAGCACTCCTGTATCCCTTGGGTAGATTCCTAGCAGTGCTATTGCTGGGTCATTAGAATGTGGTAATTGCAGGGGACTTTAATACTCCACTTACAATGGATAGATCATCTAGACACAGGATCAATAAAGAAACAAGGGCCCTGAATGGTATATTGGATCATATGGACTTGACAGATATATTTAGAACTCTGCATCCCAAAGCAACAGAATATACTTTCTTCTCGCATGCACATGGAACGTTCTCCAAGATAGATCACATACTGGGTCACAAAACAGCCCTTCATAAGTATACAAGAATTGATATCATATCATGCAGACTTTCGGACCACAATGCTATGAAGCTTGAAATCAGCCACAGGAAAAAGTCTGGAAAACCTCCAAAAGCATGGAAGTTAAAGAACACCCTACTAAGGAGTGAATGGGTCAACCAGGCAATTAGAGAAGAAATTAAGAAACATATGGAAACAAACGAAAATGAAAATACAACAATCCAAAAGCTTTGGGATGCAGCGAAGGCAGTCCTGAGAGAAAAATACATTGCAATCCAGGCCTATCTCAAGAAACAAGAAAAATCCCAAATACAAAATCTAACAGCACACCTAAAGGAAATAGAAGCAGAACAGCAAAGACAGCCTAAACCCAGCAGAAGAAGAGAAATAATAAAGATCAGAGCAGAAATAAACAATATAGAATCTAAAAAAACTGTAGAGCAGATCAACGAAACCAAGAGTTGGTTTTTTGAAAAAATAAACAAAATTGATAAACCTCTAGCCAGGCTTCTCACAAAGAAAAGGGAGATGATCCAAATAGATAAAATCACGAATGAAAATGGAATTATTACAAACAGTCCCTCAGAGATACAAGGAATTATCAGGGAATACTATGAAAAATTATATGCCAACAAACTGGACAACCTGGAAGAAATGGACAAATTCCTAAATACCCACACGCTTCCAAAACTCAATCAGGAGGAAATAGAAAGCTTGAACAGACCCATAACCAGCGAAGAAATGAATCAATCATCAAAAATCTCCCAACAAATAAGAGTCCAGGACCAGATGGCTTCCCAGGGTAGTTCTACCAGACATTTAAAGCAGAGATAATACCTATCCTTCTCAAGCTATTCCAAGAAACAGAAAGGGAAGAAAAACTTCCAGACTCATTCTATGAAGCTGGTATTACTTTGATTCCTAAACCAGACAGAGACCCAGTAAAAAAAGAGAACTACAGGCCAATATCCCTGATGAATATGGATGCAAAAATTCTCAGTAAGATACTAGCATATCGAATTCAGTGTATAGATTTTTCACCTCTTTGGTTAGATTAATTCCTAGGTATTTTATGTTTTTTTTTTTTTTGCAATTGTAAATGGTATTGATTCCTTGATTTCTCTTTCTGTTGTTTCATTGTTGGTGTATAGGAATGCAACCGATTTCTGTGCAATGATTTTATATCCTGCAACTTTGCTGAATTCATGGATCAGTTCTAGTAGTCTTTTGGTGAAATCTTTTGGGTTTTCCATGTGAAGTATCATGTCATCTGTAAAGAGTGAACGTTTGACCTCCTCCTGGCCAATTTGGATGCCTTTTACTTCTTTGTGTTGTCTGATTGCTGAGGCTAAGACTTCCAATACTATGTTGAATAACTGTGGCAAGAGTGGACATCTCTGTCTTGTTCCTGACCTCAGTGAGAAAGCTCTCAGTTTTTCCCCATTGAGGATGATATTAGCGTTGGGTTGCTCATATATAGCTTTTATGATCTCGAGGTATGCTCCTTCTATCCCTACTTTCTTGAGGGTTTTTATCAAGAAAGGATGCTTTATTTTGTCAAATGCTTTCTCTGCATCTGAGAGGACCATATGGTTCTTGTCCTTTCTTTTATTGATGTGATGAATCACATTGATTCTTTTGTGGATATTGAACCAGCCCTGCATTCCACGTATAAATCCCACTTGGTCGTGGTGAATAATTTTTTTAATGTGTTGTTGGATCCAGTTGGCTACTATCTTGTTGAGGGTTTTTGCATCCATGTTCATGAAGGAAATTAGTCTACAGTTCTCGTTTTTAGTGGGGTCTCTGGTTTTGGAATCAAGGTAATGCTGGCTTCATAGAAAGAGTTTGAAAGTTTTCCTTCCATTTCTATTTTTTGGGACAGCTTCAAGAGAATAGATGTTAACTCTTCCATAAATGTTTGGTAGAATTCCCCTGGAAAACCATCTGGCCTTGGACTCTTGGTTTTTGGGGAGGTTTTTGATTACTAATTTGATTTCTTAACCGGTTATGGGTCTGTTCAAATTTTCTATTTCTTCCTGTTTCAGTTTTGGTAGTGTATATGTTTCTAGGAATTTGTCTATTTCTTCCAGATTGCCCATTTTATTGGCGCATTAGTGCTCATAATATTCTCTTATTATTGTTTTTATTTCTGCTGTGTTGGTTGTGATCTCTCCTCTTTCATTTTTGATTTTATTTATTTGGGTCCTTTCTTTTTTCTTTGTGATCAAACTGGCTAGGGGTTTATCAATTTCACTAATTCTTTCAAAGAACCAGCTTCTGGTGTCGTTGATATGTTCTACTGTTTTTTGGTTTTGATAGCATTGATTTCTGCTCTAATCTATATTATTTCCTGTCTTCTGCTGTTTTTGGGTTTTATTTGCTGTTCTTCTTTCAGCTCTTTAAGGTGTAAGGTTAGGTTGTGTATCTGAGATCTTTCTTCCCTCTTTAGGAAGGCCTGGATTGCTATATACTTCCTCTTATGACCACCTTTCCTGCGTCCCAGAGGTTTTGGGTTGTGGTGTTATCGTTTTCATTGGCTTCCATGTACTTTTTATTTTCCTCTTTAACTTCTTGGTCAGCCCATTCATTCTTTAGTAGGATGTTCTTGAGTCTCCAAGTATTGTTATCTTTCCAAGTTTTTTCTTGTGGTTGATTTCAAGGTTCAGAGCATTGTGGTCTGAAAATATGCACGGTATGATCTCGATCTTTTTGTACTTGTTGAGGGCTGATTTATGTCCCAGTATGTGGTCTATTGTGGAGAACATTCCATGTGCACTGGCGAAGAATGTATATTCCGCTGGTTCATGATGAAATGTTCTGAATATATCTGTTAAGTCTACCTGGTCCAGGGTGTCATTCAAAGCATTGTTTCCTTGCTGATTTTCTTGATTAGATCTGTCCATTGCTGTGAGTGGGGTGTTGAAGTCTCCTACTGTTATGGTATTACTATCAATGAGTTTCTTTATGTTTGTGATTCACTGATTTATACATTTGGGTGTTTTCACATTTGGCGCATAAATGTTTACAATTGCTAGGTCTTCTTGGTGGATAGACCCCTTAGTTATGATATAATGCCCTTCTGCATCTCTTATTATAGCCTTTATTTTAAAGTCTAGATTGTCTGATATAAGTATGGCTACTCTGGCTTTCTTCTGTTGACCATTAGCATGACAGATGTTTCTCCATCCCCTTACTTTCAATCTGAAGGTGTCTTTAGGTCTAAAGTGGGTCTCTTGTATACAGCATATAGATGGATCTTGTTTTCTTATCCATTCTGTTACCCTCTGTCTTTTGGTTGGAGCACTTGGTCCATTGATATTTAGAGTGAGTACTGAAAGTGATGAGTTTATTGCCATTATGTTTCTTGTAGAGTTGGAGTTTCTGGTGGTGTTCTCTGGTCCTTTCTACTCTGTTGCTTTAAGCCCTTTTTTTTTTTTTTTTTTTTTTGGTCTTTTCTCCCTTCAGAATGACCGCCTTAAAATTTCTTGCAGGGCTGGTTTAGTTGTCATGAACTCCTCTAATTTTTGTATGTCTGGAAATATTTTAATTTTTCCTTCTGTTTTGAATGACATCCTTGCTGGATAAAGAATTCTTGGCTGCATATTTTTCTTATTCAGCACATTGAATATATCCTGCCACTCCTTTCTGGTCTGACAAGTTTCTGTGGATAGGTCTGCTGGAAACCCGATCTGTCTTTCCTTGTAGGTAAAGGACTTTTTTTCCCTTGCTGCTTTCAAGATTTCCTCCTTGCTTGAGTATTTTGTCAATTTGACTATGGTATGCCTTGTTGATGGTTGGTTTCTGTTGAATCTAATGGGAGTCCTCTGTGGTTCCTGGATTTTGATATCTGTGCCTTTCCCCAGTTAGGAAAATTTTCCACTATGATTTGCTCACATAACCCTTCTACTCCTTTTTCTCTCTCTTCTTCTTATGGGACCCCTATCATTCTGATGTTGTTCCTTTTTAATGAGGCACTGATTTCTCTAATTGTTAAATCGTGCTCTTTTGCCTTAATCTCTCTCTTTTTTCCTGTTTCATTATTCTCCATAATTTTGTCCTCTATATTGGTGACTCTCTTTTCTGCCTCAACCATCCTTGCCCCCGTGGCCTCCATTTGAGATTGCAGCTCAGTTATACATTTTTAATTTTATCCTGACTAGCTTTTTCTTCTTTTATCTCCACAGAAAGGGATTCTAATATATTTTCGAATCCAGTTAGTGTTCTTATTATCATGAATCTAAATTCTGGTTCAGACATCTTGCTTGTATCTGTGTTGTTAAGTCCCTGGCTGTCGTTTCTTCCTGCTCTTTCTTTTGGGGTGAATTCCTTCATTTCATCATTGTAAAGGGAGAAAAGGGATTAATGAGGTAAAAAAATTAAAATAAAAAAACATTAAAATTAAAAAATGAAAAACAAACACACAAAAAAATCAAATAAATGATGCTAGATCCTAGGTGTGTTTTGGTCTGGGTGTTGAAAGGGGCTTGATAGAGTAGAGAAAAAAGGGGAAAGAAAAAAAAGGAAATAGTTTGAAAATTTGAATGAATACACTGAAGTAGACTAAAATGAAATGATGCAAGTAAAGTAGAATTTGAAAAAATTTACACAAAAGTAAAAAATATAGTTGAAAAAAAATTAAAGAAAAATATTTTTAATAAAAATTCATAATAAAAATGAACTTTTCCTCTTTCTGTATTCAAGAAAAAGAAAAATGAAAAAGAGAAAAAAGAAAAAAAGAAAATTGAATGGATGGATTGACAGACTGAAATATGACTAAATTTACTTCGTTTCCCCTAGAAGTCAAACTATGAAGCACTTCATAGTCCATAAACTAAGTTGGCAGAGATTTGTGTTCCTGAAGAGTGAGGTTGGCCCAGTTGTGCGGGCTCAGTGTAACGACTTCGTTCTCCACTAGATGGCGCTGCTTAGCTTACTGGAATGGATTTGTGGTGCTTGTTGGTGCATATGCGCATGCGTGGGAGCGGTGAAAATGGCGGCACCCAGCTACCCAGTCTCTAGTATCAGAACTCTGTTGTCCCTGATCAGCAATCACACACCCATCCTTTGTCTTCAGCTTCCAACCACTCCCCGCTTTTACACAGTCCATGACCAAGCCCCAGGCAGCACCTCCCTCCTGATATCTGTCTCAGATGTGGCTGTTTTCCCTGACACCTTACTTCTGAGGGACTGCAGCTTTGACCTGTTCTGCCCCAGGAGGGTCTCACAGAGCAATGGCTGGGTGCTGGCTGCACCCAGGATCATCTGTGGGACTGTGCTGCTGCCAGTGCCCAGAGACTGCAGCCAGATGCCAGTCCGCCCCAGAAAAAGTTCATGAGATGGTGTAGCAGCGTTTCAGGGATTATGGAAAATCACAACACACATCTGGCACCAGACTTCACCCTTAACAACCTTGTTCCAGCACCAGCAAATGTGGGTCTCCTGGGTCCACTGGGGCCTTGCCTTAGGGGATCCACACAGCCTCTACCAGGTGTCCTCTGAGCAGAGGAACTGCCTTTCCCCATGTGGCCTGAAGGACCCTGGACTCCACTCTTCTCCTGGGGATTCGTCCTTCTCACCAGAGCACCACAAGGTACTGAGCTGCGGAGTTTCAGACTCTGTGCTCCCCATGTTTATAGTCTTAATGGAATTTAAACCTTCTCCTTTATCCCTTTTTAGCTCAGTCCCTGCAGCTGTTTCTACTTTTCTATTTTCTCTCCAGCTGCTTTTTGCTTTTCTCGTATTCTCCCCTCCCCCCTCTCTCTGCATGCAAAAGAGGGTCTCTGCCCTCCTCAGCTTCTCTTTCCCCAAGTTCACTTCTCTGCCCCATGTACCTGCTGAATTCTGTGGTTCAGGCTGTGCAGATTGTTGTGTTAATCCTCAGATAAATTTTCTAGATGTGCAGGATGGTTTAGTGTTGGTCTGGCTGTATTTCATGGATGCAAGACACACAAAAACTTCCATGCTGTTCTGTCATCTTGGCTCCTCCTCTAAACACAATTATTTTTGAGCCTTGAGTTCATCTCTTTATCGCTAACAAGAATGAATACAGTGCTGGGTGCCGCCCCGAAGTAAATTTGAGTTAAGAACACAAGGGCTGTCATCCTGGGTCAGGCTTGGACCATACAACATGGGACACTCTCTCAGAGAGTGGCACATAGGGGAAGGTTGGAAACAGACTAAGTGATAATTCTGATATCTGCACAGATGTTATGTTGTACCATTCTGTTGGTAAGTTTCCCTTAGTAAATTATGGTAAATATGCCATTAATAAATTTGTTCTGAGCTGTTTTTGAATCTGTTTATATTTTTGTTCTATACCAAATTTTGGGAGAGTAATCTCTGTAAATTTATTACCAACTGTCCTAAACATTGTATTCTCAAGCTAAGAGAGATGCTTCCTAGGATAAATTCTCCAGAATTTAGTGAGTTGCAGAGATTTACAAGAACAATGGATCTAAGATCATCCATTGTTCACTATATCCAGTTAGTCTATAAAATGAGTTCTGTGATGGAATATACTTGGAAAACCATTCGTATTATACCCTTTTCTGGGAGAATCATGGGACACATTAGCATACTGAAAATTCTAGAAGGAAAGGAAATGTATTCACAAAACCTCTCTATGTGTAACATCCTGCAGAGCTAGTGTTCCATGGGAAAACTGTCCTAGCAGTTTAGGAATTGTTGGAGATTTTCATATCCATAGACTGACTAAGGAAAGGTTGTCAGATGACAAGTACAGCATTTTCCATTCTCCTAACCCATTTCTAGTGCAGATTGTTGACTGTGAGTGTTGATACAGTGGGCCAGCTGTTTAGTGATTTCCATCACCAATATCAGGGCAACCTACAAACAAGGAGAGCCATGGAAAGAATATGGGATTTGGAATGATAAGGTGTAAGTTGGAATCTCTTTTCCATTATCACTTGCAGCTGTGTGATCTTGGGAAGGTGACTTAGTTCTCTGAGTTTCCTCATGTGTGAAGTGGGAATAATAGTAATAGCTCTATATTACTAGAATTACTCTGAATTATATTTGTTACCATGTGTAGAAAGTTGGCAGAGTGTATTGATTTTTTTTAATTTGTTTAAAGTGTTTAATAAATTTTAAATGAGAATGAGTCCTGGTGTTCTAATTAGTGAATTGAATCATTAAACATGTAATAGGTGACTCTTTGGTTTAAGGCTAAAATCATCTTTTGTGTATAAATGTATAAAGGGAAGAGAAATTCAACCCTTCTGTCAGAAAGAAAAAAAACCCATAGGGGTTAATAGCTGTGCAAGCTTTCACTGCCCCAGGTGCAAACATCAGCCCATTAGATGGGTAACGCAGCTGGCCCAATTTAGTGCTCAGCACCCGTCTTTATTTCTGCTCTGTTGGAACTGGCAATACAGAGTAGCTTCTGAAAAAG
The DNA here is from genome assembly GCF_023721935.1 of Panthera uncia. NCBI lineage: Eukaryota > Metazoa > Chordata > Mammalia > Carnivora > Felidae > Panthera > Panthera uncia. Next base: position 52,102,610 of record NW_026057586.1, on the reverse strand, counting down.
TGGTTTTAATACCTTGCTACGATAATATTCCCAAGATATTTGATCCACAAATAACTGACATTTTTCATCATTTCTTTTTACAGCAAACAGGATTTCAATATGGCTTTTGTTCAAGTGTCTTTTTACTTTCTTTAAGGAAACAACAACAAAAAAAGATGCATACAGAACTCAGATTTTCCCCTCCAAATCCAAAAAAGGAGACAAAACCATAATTCCCTTTCTAGTACTCAAGAGCCGGAAATAATCAAAGAAATATATTATCTCCTGATACAAGTAATTTAGGAAACTATTCTTATGTGCTGAATGTATAATGGATGTGCAATTAAGAATGAGTTCATAAGGCAACACATATCAGCAGAGCCTTTTCCATTTAAAAACAAAAATGATTTTAATCCACTAGCACTTAGAACATAAAAATGTGTCCTAGGCTACTGCTCAGAGATAAGAGGTATGACAATATCAAACAAATGATGAGATGATGCATCTCTTGGAGGATGGATTCCCACTGTTATGGAACACGCGCAGGGCACAGTCCTATGCTTTTATGCAAGAAACAAGTTGCCCCTCCATTGCAGAAGTTGGATTTGAATTAACTTTGCAGAGATAAATCTTAGGCACTATGAATGACCACCAAAGGGGAAAATACTAGTGAAGGAAAGGAAAACTTATATGTACTTTTCCTCATAGTGTTGTTGTTGTTGGTGGTGATGGTGGTGGTGGTGGTGGTGGTGGTAGTGTGTGTGTGAATGTGAAAGAAAGAAAATATGTGCTCTGGACCCTATAGTCATGTCACACCTGTTAAGGATGAAAGGAAGCAGTATAGTAGAGCAAGTATCAATAGCTCAAATGTATTTGGTGCAGCAGGTAAACTACATGATGAAGGGGGAGGATGAAGGCTATGAGGGCTGGTGTGGGCTGTGAGGTAATGAACATGCATACCTCCAAAAGGCATCAAAGCACATTTCTTTTTTAAAATTTCTTTAAAAATGTTTTCATTTATTTGAGAGAGAGAGAGAGAGCGGTAGAGGGGTGGGGCAGAGAGGGGGACAGAGGATCTGAAGCAGGCTCTGTGTTGACAGCAGTGAGCCTGATGCGGGGCTCAAACTATGAATGGTGAAATCATGACCTGAGCTGAAGTTGGATGCTTAACTGACTGAGCCGCCCAGGCGCCCCTTAAAGTACATTTCTTTTTTCAAACCACCATGTAGCCCAAACAAAAGAGCTGTATGGGCTCAAGTCCATCTCCTGGATTGGCAGTCAGTTTGCAAACTCTGGGCAAAAGTTTAAAGAGCAGAAGTTCTAGAGTGAAACTAGGTTCAGTTCCTGTTAACCAGGCTAGCGGATAAGATTGGCAAGTTAATTTAACATCTGAAAGCCTCATTTTCCTTATGTCTGAAATGGGGATAATAATAGTACTTAGTTTATGAGATTATTGTGAAAGTATTATGATAATGTATAAATGTAATGTGTTTAATAGGATGACTGGCACCTAGGAAACACTTAATAAATATCAGCTGTGTACACAGACACACACACACACACACACACACACACACACACACACACACAAGAAACTACATATAGGAATGATCATTTCCTCCTTTTAAATAGCCCCTGGAGAAAGATATGAACTTTTATAATAATGTCTTGTGGCATATCCATTTGAGAGTAATTGATGGCAGCAAATGTTTTCTTTCAGAGAGTGGGAGGCAGTTTGGATTTTGGAAAATATTCTAAGAAAGACTGATGAATAAGATAAATGGTAAAATTGTGCGATATGATTTTTGGGCACAAATAAGTTAATAAGAGGGAATATAAGTTTGGGCATAAAAGGATGTGTAGACAGGAATTCAGAGAGAATGGTCATAATTATTTTGTTGGGTTTCTAGCTCCCTGATATTTTCTAGTAAATCATCTCAATGTTAAAATGTTGGGGAACCCTGGGGCTCAGTAATTGACCATCTTCTTTGTCCATCCTCACTCTCCCTTGGTGATGTGATCCAGATTCATGGCTTTAAATATCTATTTGCTTAACTCCTACTAATTTATTTCTTCAGCTAGGCTCTGCCTCTATACTCTCAACTTATATACTCAGTCATCCAGTTGATACCTTCACACAGATGTTGAATAAGCTCTTGAAAGAACAGATTCCTGAGATTCACTACCTCCTTTTCAAACCAGTATCTCCAGTATTCTTGTCTCAACTGATGGCAATCCCGTTCTTCCAATTGTTCAGTCAAAACCTTTGGTGTGATACTTGACATCTCTCTTTTTCTCATACTTTTTATCTGGTTCATTAGCAAATTCTGCCCACTCTACCACCTCCAGTTCTGTCATCCTGGCCCAAACCACCATCATCTGTCCTCTGCATAATTACAACAATTTTGGCTGCTCTTACAGGAATAACTTTTCCCTTGAAAATCTGGTCATGTTACTTCTCTATGGCTTATTCTCTGACTCAGTTCCTGTCTTTGCCATGACCTACAAAGCTCTCCATAAACCTGTTTCTTGTTGAACTTCTTGGACTTTATTAACCCCTTTATCATTTTATCACACCTGCCACACTGACCCCCTTGCTGTTTCTTGCACACACTAAGAGCTACTACCTCTGGACCTTTGCTTTTGCTCTTCCTTTGTCTGGAACATTTTTCTGCTATATATTTGCATGACTGGTTTTCTCACTTCCTTCAGGTCTTGAGTTAAAAGTCACCTTCCCTGGCTATCTCATTTAGAAATTTTTTCCCCTCCCCCCATACTTTCCTTCTCTGATTTGCTTATTTTTTTTAATGTTTACTTAATTATTTTTGAAAGAGAGAGAGCGAGTGAGAAGGGGAGGGGCAGAGAGAGAGAGACAGACAGACAGACAGAGACAGAGACAGAGAGACAGAGAATCCCAAGCAGGGCTCAAACTCATGAACCACAAGATCATGACCTGAGCCAAAATCAAAAGCTGGATGCTTAACTGACTGAGCCACCCAGGAGCTTTACTTACTTATTTATTTTTTCTTAACAATCATTTTTGTGTCTCTCACTATAGAAGGTAAGCTCCCCGAAGGCAGTGAATTTTGGCTGTTTTATTTACTGTTGTGTTGTCAGTGCATTGAAAATGCCTGGCCCCAAATAAGCATGTATTAGATATTTGTTGAATGAATGAATAAATGAATTTGCTGTCCTTTTTGTTACTTACTTTTATTTTATTTTATTTTATTTTATTTTATTTTCCATCCCCTGCCTCTTCTTTGTTACTTATTTTTAAATGATGCAGGAACCATGAAAGAGATGGGCAGTGAGTTACAGTGGATCCAGGCACTTGGATTCTATTTGTAGCAGTGCCACTAGGTAGCTATGTTGTTTGGGACCTGCTTTACTTTTTTAAGCCTTGATATCCTCTGAAAAATGAGACAGGTAGACAAGATAGATGGATGGTTTCTAGAATCACTTCCATTTCTGGGTTATGTGACTCTGATATAACAAAGAAGATGCTTATAGGAATAAGGACCTGTGCTCTGTTTAAGACCAACTTACAGCTTTCTGTGATAGCCAGAAAGTGTGCATTTCTTGGTCTCTCTGTTTGAAGTTTACCACCAATTATCTTTGTCTTTGAGGGAGGACCAAAGCCCGACAGTTGAGTAGAAGAAGAAGTACTTCCCCAGTTTTAGTTCTCACCTCTCATCTGTCATACTGGCTTAGCATATTTCCTCACCAAGCTGGAACTTATTTTGTACTACTTGCAGTAATGCTGATGCTGTTAATATCAAGTTATATTTTTCCTAAGTATTTCTACATGTATTGATTGCCATCATCACATCACCATTCAGAAGATGGGTCAAGTTTTGTCAACATTTCCACTTACAGAAGCTGGAAGCAGAGAACCAGAGGGTGATGAATTGGCCCTGTCACAGAGAAAGTCAAGGCCAGAATTCTATAATAAGCAGTGTTCATTTTTTACTAATAAAGTGCTGCTGTTAGAAGCTGAAGTCAGAACTGGTAGCATTCTTGCCATCTCCAAGTCTGGAATGGTAGGTCATTTAGAAACACTTACATAAATGTTTCTGCAACTCATGGAGTGCCAGGAATGCCATGAAATTTTGTTGGTGGCTTACAGATTTCCAGTACTATGTGGAGTGCAGAAGACAGAATCTCTTGACTCTGGGATTTATAGGATAAGTACCCTTTCCCTTCTCTCTACTCAAATTACTTGAAGATAATGATCCTTTCTAGGCATTTTGCCAGAGCAAGAATAGAATTCTGTCTGCTAAATTTCTGGTCAAAAAAAGTGAATAGGTGGAAGAAAATGTGCCTAATATGTTTCTCAGTTGAGAGCAGAAGTGAGCAATGATAGATATAACTATATAAATAATTATTAACCAGTGCAGAATTTTTAAAGACAAGAATTCAAAGGCAACTTTGGAAACTAGGAAGTTTATCACAACATAGAAAGCATAAATAAAATACAAAGACTTAGGTATCCAGGCTCAGTATTTAGAACATAAATGAGTTCAAAATCAGATATGTCTCTGAGACCAATTGGAATTTATCCCATCCTGGGTAGATTTGTCTTTTGGTAAGAAGGGGCTCAGAGACTGAGGTATACTGTACAGGGTTCCAAGATTGAGTATATGCAAGCTACAAGGTTGAACTGTGTCTCTTTTCCTGGAGAACCTGGATTCCTTACCTATTACTTTAAAATACAACAATTTTTGATAACAAAGTCAAATATGTCCCATTGAAGAGAAAGTTGAGAAAACTGAGTGTAGTGAGTATAATGTAAGTAATATTATCTCTGAGTTTTTACTGTTGGAGATGAATGCTTAAGGTAGGAAGTGCCAAGTGTGTATGCATTGTAGGTCTGTATAGCTCGAGCCCTAATGCCATGGACACTCTTTCTGTCAAGGGGACAGATTAAACCTTCCTCTTGGCCCCTCCACTCCAGGGAGAATGCAGCTGTCATAGTGGACATTTAAACACATGAAGTTTATATTAGAGCTGCCTAGACTAGCAGGCAGATAAAAACTATTCCAAGAGTTAGATAAAGCAGGCTACAAGCATCTTGTAAAGCATATTAGTATGAAACAAGGCTTCAGTATAAATCAACAGGTAAAGAAGAACTTTGAATAACTTCGTATGCCAAGACTGATACTACTGAATGGAAGTAGCATCAGTCCTAGGGCAGCATACCTTAGAGATATTCAGTATATGTGGGGCTACTCAGGAAGATGGCTCCAGATGAAGCAGTTAAGGCTCTGCTCTTAGTTATACCAGCTATGTGTGCCTGCTAGAGTATTCAAAGGACCTGAAAGTCAATTTCACAATATTAGTGCTTATTGTTTATATTTGTGTTTTTTGTTTTTTGTCTTTGAGTTTGGATTGAGTCCTTCCCAATGAGTACTTTTAGCCTACTCATGGTCCTTAGCCAAAAGAACCCCTCTAGGAATCATTACATTTATTTTTTGTTATATAAATGAACCCATTTATTATAGGCTAGCTTCAAATGGTGGAACTTCAACTGGTCTTTCAACTCCTTCAGTCTTCTGATGGCCAACTTTACTATGATGGCAGAAGTGGTGTTGTAGGACCAGGCACCACTGGCTATGGTTTTCATGCAGGAACCACAATGGCAGATTCCCACAGCTCGTCTTTTCATCTTGGTTTTGCCACAGAAGGAGCAAGTGTACTTGCAACGTGCCCTTGCAAAGTGTACTTGGCATGCTGGCTTATTTCAATCTTCTGCACCATTTTCCTGAGGGAGACACCATAATGGGTCCTGTATTTACCAATGATTCTGACCTTCTTGGCATGTTTAGCCATGTTGCCACAAACTAGGTCTGAGCCCAGAGAGCATGGGATTATTACATTTAGATACCTGGATTGGGTGAACTCTGAATGTTACTGGTAATCGTGGAGATCCTGACCTTCAATGACTGCTGTATTAGCAGGGCTGATCGCTGTTTCAGTAGCAATTTACAGTGCACATCCTCTGAGAGATACTGGTTAGAGTCCCTTCCTTACATACATTACTTCTGAAATTATGTGCTCTTATAGCCTTAGGTTTTATTGTAATCTCTGCTACATAATGCACAAAAATATTTATGAATGTTCTTATAAACATTTTAATATTCTCATAAAGGTGGTTTTCCAGAAGCTATAAAGATACAGATAAATCTGTCTTTCTAGCACACACACACATATACACAGGAAAGAAAACGAACTGCTTTGGACACACAAGCTCATGTGCTAGAGAGCATAAAAAATCTTCTTTTCTCTTTATCAAGACCTAACTTAAACTGCCACTGAGTTAGTTCTTCTACCCAGGGGACTCACTGTCCAGTGGGCAACACAAATTTGACTATATTACTCTTCTGTATAAAACCTTTAGTGACTCTTCATCACCCATGGAATACAGCTCAAAGTCCGTCATGGAAATATGTCATGGACTTCATCTTTTGTCATTTCTGCCTCACATTATTTGCTTTAGATGCAGCATAGTACTTCTGGTTCCTTGCACATATCACACAGTTCATTGCCTGCTTTTTCAGGCTTATCCTCTTCCCTTTAGAATATCTTCATCTCATTTTCTCCTGACTATTCAAATTAGTCCTTAGTTCAAGTGTTACCTCTGCCCTTTAAGATAATGTCTCTATCTATATTAAAAAAATAAATAACTAATTAAAAAAAGATAATGTCTCTATCTTATTCTTCCTCACCTCCAATACGACCTTATGTTCTTAACTGGGTGGGTGAGGTAGCCCTCTGAATTCTCACTGCACTCAATGCAGATCACCGTGGGACACATTTTATTTGTTTATTTGTCTGTCTCCTTCAATGGACTCCAAGTTCTTTGAAGGCAGAGGTTTTTGGTTTTTTTTAATTTCTTATTAACCTTTGGGTTTCCCATTGTCTAGCTAAATGCATGATATATAGCAGCTGAAATAAGTTTTAACTATTTATTTAATTGAAATAGTATCATTCAAAAAATAGCAGTCTTAAGAAGTCCAGCAGAGCTAGTTCTGACAGAACACATTTTAGTCTAATGTTGAAGTCTAGTGAAAATGATAACTTCAATATGGTTTAATTTCCACTCATGTGGGTTTACTACCAGTTGGCAAACAAGCCACATAAAGAAAGCAAGAAATAAAGAAGTAGAATGGATGGTTCTCACATACCTCCTCAGGTTCTCAATACATATTTTTTAATACTTCAGTATCTCCTCAGTTCTTCAAGGAACTGTGCTTAAGGGCACTGAGGTGGCTCAGTGGGTTTTAATGTCCAACTCTTGATCTTGGATGTCACAGTTTGTGAGTTTGAGCCACATTACAGGCTTTGCACACAGTGTGGAGCCTGCTTGCGATTCTCTCTCTCTCTCTCTCTCTCTCTCTCTCTCTCTGCCTCTCCCCCACTCATCACTATAAACTTCCCTCTTAGAACTGCATTTACTGCATCCCAAAGAATTTGGAACGTTGTGTTTCCATTTTCACTTGTCTCCAGGTAATTTTTGTTTTTCTCTTTGATTTCTTTGATGACCCCTTGGGTGTTTTAGTAGTATGTTTTTTAGCCTCCATGTGTTCATGTTTTTGTAGGTTTTTTTTTTTTTTTTGTGATTCATCTCTAGTTTCACACCTTTGTGGCTGGAAAAGATGTTTGATATGATTACAATCTTTTAAAAATTTTTGAGACTTGTTTGTGGCTTATCATATTTTGGAGGATGTTTCATGTCCATCTGAGGGGAATTTGTATACTGCTGTTTTTGGTTGCAATGTCTGATATATATCTATTAAGTCTGTCTGGCTTAATGTGTCATTTAAGGCTGATGCTTCCTTATTAGTTTTCTGTTTGGATGATCTATCCAATGTAAATGAGCTGTTCAAGTCCCCTATGATTATTGTATTATTGTATTGTATTTCTCTCTTTGTGTTGGTCAATATTTGCTTATAATTAGGTGCTCTGTGTTGGGTGCATATATATTTATAATTACTATACTCTCTTGTTGGATTGGGCCATTTATCTTTATGTAATTCCCTTCTTTGTGTCTTGTCACAGGCTGTTTTAAAGTCTATTTTATCTGATATAATAATTGCTACTCTAGTTTTCTTTCCATTTCCATTTGCATGAATATCTTTTTCCATCCTTTTACTTTCAGTCTGTGTGTCTTTAGGTCTGAAGTGAATTTCCTGAAGGCAGCATATAGATTAATCTTTCTCATCTTTCTTTCTTTCTTTCTTTCTTTCTTTCTTTCTTTCTTTCTTTCTCTTTCTTTCTTTCTTTCTTTCTTTCTTTCTTTCTTTCTTTCTTTCATTTTTTCCATTTAGCCACCCTATGTCTTTTGATTGGAGAATTTAGTATATTTACATTTGAAGTAATTATTGATAGGTATGTACTTTTTGCCATTTTCTTAATTGTTTAATGGTTGTTTTTGTAGTTCTTCTCTGTTTCATTTTCTCTTGTTTTCTTCCCTTGTGATTTTATGACTTTCTTTAGTGTTCTGCTTGGATTTTCTCTCTCTCCCTCTCTCTCTTTTTCTTTTTTTTTTTTTTTTTTTTTAGTAATGTATCTATTATAGGTTTTTGGTTTGTGGTTACCATGAGGTTCACAGATAACAATCTATGTATATAGTAGTCATTTTAAGTTCATGGTCACCTAACTTTGAATGAATTCTAAATGTACTACGTTTTTACTTCCCTTTCACAATTTCTTATGCTTTTGGTGTTATATTTTATATATATTTTTAATGTATATATATAATATATGAATAATTTTTTTAATGTGTTGTTGGATCCAGTTGGCTACTATCTTGTTGAAGATTTTTGCATCCATGTTCATGAAGGAAATTAGTCTATAGTTCTCGTTTTTAGTGGGGTCTCTGTCTGGTTTTGGAATCAAGGTAATGCTGGCTTTATAGAAAGAGTTTGGAAGTTTTCCTTCCATTTCTGTTTTTTGGGACAGCTTCAAGAGAATAGGTGTTAACTCTTCCATAAATGTTTGGTAGAATTCCCATGGAAAACCATCTGGCCTTGGACTCTTGGTTTTTGGGGAGGTTTTTGATTACTAATTTGATTTCTTTACTGGTTATGGGCCTGTTCAAATTTTCTATTTCTTCCTGTTTCAGTTTTGGTAGCATATATGTTTCTAGGAATTTGTCTATTTCTTCCAGATTGCCCATTTTATTGGCACATTAGTGCTCATAATATTCTCTTATTATTGTTTTTATTTCTGCTGTGTTAGTTTTGATCTCTCCTCTTTCACTTTTGATTTTATTTATTTGGGTCCTTTCTTTTTTCTTTGTGATCAAACTGGCTAGGGGTTTATCAATTTCACTAATTCTTTCAAAGAACCAGCTTCTGGTGTCGTTGATATGTTCTACTGTTTTTTGGTTTTGATAGCATTGATTTCTGCTCTAATCTATATTATTTCCTGTCTTCTGCTGTTTTTGGGTTTTATTTGCTGTTCTTCTTTCAGCTCTTTAAGGTGTAAGGTTAGGTTGTGTATCTGAGATCTTTCTTCCCTCTTTAGGAAGGCCTGGATTGCTATATACTTCCTCTTATGACCACCTTTCCTGCATCCCAGAGGTTTTGGGTTGTGGTGTTATCGTTTTCATTGGCTTCCATGTACTTTTTATTTTCCTCTTTAACTTCTTGGTCAGCCCATTCATTCTTTAGTAGGATGTTCTTGAGTCTCCAAGTATTGTTATCTTTCCAAGTTTTTTCTTGTGGTTGATTTCAAGGTTCAGAGCATTGTGGTCTGAAAATATGCACGGTATGATCTCGATCTTTTTGTACTTGTTGAGGGCTGATTTATGTCCCAGTATGTGGTCTATTGTGGAGAACATTCCATGTGCACTGGCGAAGAATGTATATTCCGCTGGTTCATGATGAAATGTTCTGAATATATCTGTTAAGTCTACCTGGTCCAGGGTGTCATTCAAAGCATTGTTTCCTTGCTGATTTTCTTGATTAGATCTGTCCATTGCTGTGAGTGGGGTGTTGAAGTCTCCTACTGTTATGGTATTACTATCAATGAGTTTCTTTATGTTTGTGATTCACTGATTTATACATTTGGGTGTTTTCACATTTGGCGCATAAATGTTTACAATTGCTAGGTCTTCTTGGTGGATAGACCCCTTAGTTATGATATAATGCCCTCTTCATCTCTTATTATAGCCTTTATTTTAAAGTCTAGATTGTCTGATATAAGTATGGCTACTCTGGCTTTCTTCTGTTGACCATTAGCATGACAGATGTTTCTCCATCCCCTTACTTTCAATCTGAAGGTGTCTTTAGGTCTAAAGTGGGTCTCTTGTATACAGCATATAGATGGATCTTGTTTTCTTATCCATTCTGTTACCCTCTGTCTTTTGATTGGAGCATTTGGTCCATTGATGTTTAGAGTGAGTACTGAAAGTGATGAGTTTATTGCCATTATGTTTCTTGTAGAGTTGGAGTTTCTGGTGGTGTTCTCTGGTCCTTTCTAGTCTTGTTGCTTTTGGTGTTTTTTGTTTGTTTGTTTGTTTGTTTTTTGTTTTGTCTTTTCTCCCTTCAGAATGACCGCCTTAAAATTTCTTGCAGGGCTGGTTTAGTTGTCATGAACTCCTCTAATTTTTGTTTGGGAAAATTTAATTTCTCCTATTTTGAATGACATCCTTGCTGGATAAAGAATTCTTGGCTGCATATTTTTCTTATTCAGCACATTGAATATATCCTGCCACTCCTTTCTGGCCTGCCAGGTTTCTGTGGATCGGTGTGCCACAAACCTGATGTGTTACGGACTTTTCCCCTTGCTGCTTTATGAATCTTTCCTTGCCTAATATTTTGTGAATTTGACTATGATATGCCTTGTTGATGGTTGGTTTTTGTTGAATTGTATGGGTGTTCTCTGTGGTTCCTGGATTTTGCTATCTGTGTCTTTCCCCGGTTAGGAAAGTTTTCCTCTATGATTTCCTCACATAACCCTTCTACTCCTTTCTTCTCTCTCTTCATCTTCTGGGACCCCTATGATTCTGATGTGGTTCCTTTTTAATGAGTCACTGATTTCTCTAATTCTTAAATCATGCTCTTTTGCCTTTGTCTCCCTTTTTTTCCTGCTTCATTATTCTCCATAAGTTTGTCCTCTATCCCTGATTCTGTTCTGCCTCATCCATCCTTGCTGCTGTGGCCTCCATTCGAGTTTGCAGCTCAGTTATAGCATTTTTTATTTCATCCTGACTAGGCTTTACTTCTTTTATATCTGCAGAGAAGGATTCTAATTCATTTTCGACCCCTGCTAGTATTCTTAGTATTGTGATTCTAAATTCTCGTTCAGACATGTTGCTTGTAGCTTGTGTTGATTAAGTCCCTGGATGTCATTTCTTCCTGCTCTTTCTTTTGGGGTAAATTCCTTGTTTTGTCATTTTGAAGGAAGAAAATGAATTAATAAGGTAAAATTAAAATTAAAATATTATAAACAGCACACACATACACACACACACACACACACACACACACACACACACAAATAAAATAAATGATGTTTGATCCTAGGTATGTTTTGGTCTGGTTGTTGAAAGGAGTTTGATAGATTAGAGAAAAATGGAAGAAAAGAAGGAAAATTTTAAAAAAGGGAAATGTTTGAATATTTGAAACAATGAGGACAATGAAATAGAATATGATGAAGTGATGGAAGTAAAATGGAATTTGAAAAATTTACACAAAATAAAAAGTATAGTAGAGAAAAATTAAAAATATATTTTTAATAAAAATTGAAAATAAAAATAAAAATTTTCTTTTTCTGTATTCAAGACAAAGAAAAGATTTGAAAAAGAAAAAAAGAAAAAAGAAAGAAAATTGACTAGATGCACCGGCGAGCAGACTGAAATATGATTGAAATTATATTGTTTTCCCCTAGAGGTCAAACTATGAAGCACTTTATAGTCCAGAAACTAAGCAGGTGGAGAGATTTGTGGTGTTCCTGAAGAGCAAGATTGGCCCAATTGGGTGGAGCTTAGTGTAATGGCTCCGTTCTCCACTAGATGGCACTGCTTAACTTACTGGGGTGGAATGCTGTGCTTGTAGGTGTGTATGCACATGCGTGGAAGGGGTGAAAATGGCGCCACCCAGCTACCCAGTCTCTAGTATCCGAACTCTGTTCTCCCCAATCTCATTCTTTTTCTCTCGCTTCTGTTCACTTCCTGCTTTTACACTGTCTGCGACCAAGCCATCAGGTTGTCAGGGTGCACCTCCCTCCTGAGTTTTATCTCAGATGCTGCTGTGTCCTGACCCCTCACTTCTGAGGGACTGCAGCTTTGACCCACTCAGACCCTCTGAGGGAGGGTCTCACTGAGCAATGGCCAGGTGCCAGCTGCACCCAGGAACATTCAGGGACCCTGCTGATGCTGATGCCCAGAGACTGTGGCTGGGTGCCAGCCCACCCCAGAAAAAGTTCACACAATTGTGTAGCAGCAGCATTTCAGGGATTATGGGAAATCACAACACATATCTGGCACCAAGCTTCACCCCTAATGACTTTGTTCCAGCACCAGTGAATTTGGTTGTTCTCTGGGGTCTGCTGGGACCAGGTGGCCATACAGCCTCTACCAAATATCCTTCCAGCAGGGGGACCGCCTTTCCCCCTGTGGCCCAAGGATCCCCAGACCTCATTCTGTTCCTGGGGATTCTTCCTTGCCACCAGAGTACTGCCAGGTATCGAGCTGCAGAGTTTCAAACTCTGCACTCCTCCTGTTTATAGAGTCTTAATGGAATTTAAACCCTCTCCTTTCTCCTTTCTCTCTTTTAAATTCAGTCCCTATGGCTGTTTCCACTTTTCCTCTTTCCAGCTGGTTTTGGAGGGGGGTGCTTTTCCCATACTCTCCCCCCATCTCCGTCCTCTCCCTGCACACAAAAGTGACTCCCTGCCCTCCGCAGCTTCTCTCTCCCCCAATTCACCTCTCCGTGCCACCTACCTGCTGAGTCCTGTGGTTCAGGTTGTGTGGATTGTTGTGTTAATCCTCAAATCAGTTTTCTAGGTGTGCAGGATGGTGTAGTGTTGATTTGACTGTATTCCATGGATGCAAGATGCAAAAAAACTTCCATGCTGTTCCATCATCTTGGCCTCTCCTGATTTCCTCTGAAAATGTCTCTAAATGTTACTATTCTTGATGCTTCGATTGGAGAATGTGGACCATTTTGAGAACTAGCAGGCCAGAGTATTATCTTTTATTGTGTCCTCTCTTTACTTCCCATGGATTTCTTTTTCTAAGCAGAGTGTCTCTATGCAGACATCTGAGTAGCTGAGCAATTGAACTACCAGTGACCGGCTGTGTCTTTTTAGGGTTTATTGTGAAGTAGTTGCCAGCCCAGTAGTGTATCACTTTGCATTGCTCCCCATCTTTCCATCTTATAGTTTTCCTTACTTTTGCTCTATGGAGATTTTATGCCTCAGATGAATTTTAAGTGCTTCCTCCTAGGTCTGGGAACTTTTTTTTCAGGGAGCTTTGGCTAACATAATATAATAATGACTTATTTACATGCTTGTCTCTTCTGGGAGACTGAAAACCCCTTGAAAGTAGTAACCATGTCATCTCATTTGTTATGAGATGGGACCTGACAAAATAGGCCAGAGGTCCATGTTCATATAACAGACCTATTCATGAAAACATAGGGAATTATAGAATAAAAGTGTTCTTTGTGAAATACATATACTCAAATATTATTGTTCAATAAGTCTTTAATCTTATTGGCTAATATTTACAAATCATCTCTTGAATATGAAATATAATGTGCTATTTGAGTAATAGATAAATTAAGGAAAAGAAAGTTTTACTAAACATATAATTTAAAGCCCCAATGGTATTTTTGCCAGTTGGTTATTGCCACCATTAAGATAATTCTTATTAAAAATTAACCCTAAAAAATTCAAAATCTATGTAATATATTTAAACATGTTAGGATTTGGCTGTCTCTGAAAGGTAAAGGACAAATAAATATCAAGTAATAAGCATCTAAGAGCTTTGACAGGAAATAAAGGCAGAGAGCCTAATACAGTCATAAAAAGAGAAGCCTAAATAAAGCCATATTTGGAATAAAACAAATCTCAGTACCTTCTGTATAATTTGCAATAAACCACAGATGCCAAACATTCATCTTATTTAAGTCAATCCGGCACTAATCTCAAACTAAGTTAATTTCTCAAATTGGATTAATTATGGTGAAAGAAATTTTGCAATTACCCATAGGAAGATGCTGGGAAGATTATAAACTCAGGGTAATTTATGATTGAGTATATATGTTGATCATGAATGCTGCATATTTGGGGCTGTGAGACTAGGTGTGAGCCCTATGTGACTGCGTTCAAGTTTGGGCATGGATTAAACACACAATCTGAACATTAAATTTACCCTTTTTACTTTTATTTCTAGCTTTGTGTCAGAGAATTTTTTTTATGTGTTTTGAAGGAAGGTTCCAGACCATGGGAGCCAGTAGTAATAGTGCACTTAAAAAAATAGCTCTTAAAGGATGTATATGGAAAATGTTCTAAATTTTAGAATCTCAAGTTTAAGCATTTCAGGAAATCTTATTTTTTAAAATGAAAAGTGGAAGTTTTCCATGTGAGAAATAGGAAGGAAGAAAGATACCCATTTTTATTGAACTAGAGAAGCTTTGTATGTATCATCTTACTGAATTTTGATAACAGTCAGTCTTCTGGAATAAGTGTGAGTATTCCTATTGCATTGCTTAGTAACCAGGGATTGGGGATTTTACTTTCAGAACAACCCAGTCAGTAAGTGGTAGAGCTAGAATATAAATCCAGGCCAACTGACTTCAGAAACTCTGTCCTATTGGCTGTGTCATGCTGCCTAGTTATCACTAACTGTTGGAAGAATTTAAGGTTTATTGTTTCTTGTTAGATACCTCTTTCTCATCCATGGGACAGCTGTAAATTTATCTGTCTTTTACTCTATAATTGGGATAGTTTTAGTGTAAACTGGACTTGCTTGAAGAATTGGCATGAAAGAGTAGGAAGTAGGGCTTGGATAGCATATTAGGGTTTTCCAGAAAAACAGAACAATGTGAACCATCAGAGATAATGTAGTCTCTGTCATCACTAGATGTTGGTTAGTGCACCATTGACATCTTCAGTGTGATCCTGAGTTTAGTAATAAATCTAATTCCATCCTAAGATAGTAGTGATGCTTGAAGTTATGCCTTTAAATCTGTATTTTGGTTTTGCCTTTGGTTCTAGGTTTGGTATCAATATTTACGTGATTCTTATTTTGATACAATATAACGTAAAGAACCATACACAGAGGTATTTTGCCTGTAAAATATACTCAGTCTGCTTTCTGAATGCTTGTCTTACAAATCTATTGTTATCAAAATATTCTCTACTGATGGAATATCTAGTCATCATTGAAAAGCAAAGTGCTTTGTTTTCCAGGAGAGATGTCTCATATTGGAAATGGTCTGTATTTTGTAAAATTTTGCAAGCAAGCACACACTATTGTTGTTATTAAGTGTGTGTGTGTGTGTGTGTGTGTGTGTGTGTAAAATCTAACATTGGGTCAAAAATCAAGGTATTGTATTTTAACATACATTTTTACTGTTTTCATTTCATTCTGTAGAAATTGCAAATATCATCATGCAGAAATTTCACTTCTTCAGTTTCCTGAGCTCACAGGTCACATTGCTTTTTTACTGGAATCTCTACCTGGCTCAGTAACCAAGGCAACAAATCCCTGGTTAATGATTCACTAGAAATTCACTGTGGAGGTGGCTTATTAGTTTTTTTCCCCAAGAGCTGGGATAAAAAGCTTGCTTGTGATATTTTCATCTATTTCTCTTTTCTCTCCTACTTGAGATCCAGACAACCTAAAGTAAACTTAATTAAAATCAATAGACAAAAATATCCAGTGCTTTAGATTACTATTTTGGGACTTACAGTGTTTGTATATATAAATATGGAATATTAATAAGTTTAAGAATATTTTGTTTTATGTTTCTACTTCTTTCAGTTTGCATTTTTGATGTGTGCATAAAAAACAAAAATAATTTTAAAATGGTAGTTTTAGGCTTAAGCAGTATCCTAGTTCTGGAAGAGTTGTTTGTAGAAAGCATCTTTAAGAAGTTACTAACATGCATCAGGGGAAGAAGAGAAGACAAGTAAAAATCCAACAGAAGTTTGAATAGGAAAAAAAAGTCAACTTTATGAAAAGGAGTAAGTATGGGAAGAAATTGACAAGAGGGCAAAAAACCAAAAACCACTAAACTAAAAAAACCCCTTGGTGTTGTTTAAAAATATTCCATAGTATATGAAGATACAGTTCTAATGGATGAATGAATCCAAATATATTTCTGGAAAATTTTGTTTTCTGCCATAATATTTAAAGGGAAGCAAGGGGAAGAGGAAATGATAGAATGACATTTGACGTGTTTCCCAAGTGTTTATAAAAGAGAAAAAGGCAGTGACACTGGAGAACACAATTACCTGGCTTGAAAGTGCTAAAAGGAATGGACCTCTTGAGAGGAATGGGGGATACATTAACAACGGACTTTTTACACGTCCCCCCCGCCTTGCCAAGGCAGCTTTTAGTGCCATGTTTAAAAGGTTCAAAATAACTAAAATCATGAGTTGAGAACTGTTAACTCTAGGAAGTATTTTAGAACTTCTATTAAGAATTGGAGACAACTAATATAAGAAAATCCTCCTAGACCTTATAAGTTAATAGAAGGTATTTATCTATGGTGTGACAGTTATTTATATTGTCAAAAAAACATATAATG
This sequence comes from Panthera uncia, assembly GCF_023721935.1. Lineage (NCBI taxonomy): Eukaryota > Metazoa > Chordata > Mammalia > Carnivora > Felidae > Panthera > Panthera uncia. Next base: position 52,085,865 of record NW_026057586.1, on the reverse strand, counting down.
AAAAAAACTCATGATTTCATTATATTGAAAGCTTGAGAAGAGCACTTTAAAGAACAGTAGACACACTACTAATAAATAGTGTTTAGGCACACTATTAATAAATCTGTCATTTTTACATTACACAAATTGGAAATTGTTTCTGGAAGAACAAAAAAGAATTTTGTTTAGTAGTTCTGTAGAATGTACTTGCCATTAAGGAGCATCTTGGCAGCATGATACAGATCCCATAGAGGACCAATGTTCCGACCAAACTCACCACTAGGAAAAACAATAACAAATTACCCAAAAGTCAAAAGTGGATACAGTACTACCATTGGCTAAGAATTGGTTTTGTCCCTCCTTGTCTATATTCCTCCCTCCACTACAGTTTTGTCTGGAGGCAACTCTGACTTCCTTTTGGCCCAGAAACATTGGGTCAGAGCTGGCTCTACTTCTGGGCACTATAGCTGGAGTTCTTACCCACGCCAAGCCAGTTAGAACTACCAACCTTGCCAATTTCAGCCAAGAAGACTCAATCCAAACTTTTGTTTGCGCTTTTATTGAACTCTCCCTCTGGTGGTGGCCTTCATGTGATGATTATGGAAATCTGAAGTTTCAGGAACCACTGCAGGGAGGTTGAGAATGGAGTCAACTCAGAGGAAGCAAAGAAAATTAGTGATATCATTTGAGTCCTGAATAAAGCCACACCTGAAGTTACTACTTGGTCTGGACTTTTCATTTAAATGAACAGTAAGTATATTTTTGTTTAAGCCAACTTGAGATTTTTTTTTTCCCTTACTTCCAACTGACAAGCAGAGCGCTTTAACTTATCCACAGGTGCAGAACTTCCAGAAAAGAGCCAGTAGGAGCTGAGTAATTCTGTAATGAAGGGAACTGTAGCTTGTGCAGGAGATCTCTTCTTGGTCAACAACTGGAATGTTAGAAAAGAATTTAAAGGCAAATACCAGTCCTTCAGGAAGCCTATATCAGAGTTAAGGGGAAAAAACCAATGACAACAAAGCCAAAGAACTGTTCGGTGCTGTTTTACTGTTCTGATGTAGTAAATATACAAAGAATACATAGAAGCAACAAGAAAATTATTAGTCACGAGAAGCCTTTGAGGAGGAGAGGGCAACATAGTAAATAAGGAGAGTAACTGGTTAAATACCTATATTATGCATGGGCCCAAAAGTGAGTGCTTATTCGGGCAGATAGTTTTGAAAATTTCTTATAGTTTATTTCACTAAGGTTTTCTATACTGGTCAACATTGTAGAGAGTAAATCACCAGGTCATTTTATGGCATGTAAACAGATATTGAGAATTGTTTTAGGTTTTGGAACATAATTTGGAAACTAAGGTACCAATTATACTAAATGACTTTGTAGCAGACATGAACGTTTTTTACTAAGAGTGTGATTTTCCTTAAAATAATGAGTGTTCTAGTTTTAGCAACTTGTAAATGGTTCTATGCTTTATAGATATTTTTCTTTGCCTTGTGAAAACATAGAGCAGGTCTACTGTTCAGTTATGAGAAATATTTATTTTCCAATGTTTAGTTCCTATTGCTGAAAGGTAATGGAATAAAAGTGAAGGTCAGTTGAAATGATAAGTTCTGATATTTTCTACTCTTAGGTAGTATATATATATATTTTTAATTGGATAGGTAAGGCATAGGACAAAAGGCAGCATGTTAATTAGGAAGGAATAGGGAGTCTTCTTCCTGAGACCCTGGGAGTATAAAAGATCCTAACATCATCACTGACCTCCAGGAAAGGAAGAGTAGATGGATATTTTAGGTATGATAATGAAAATAAGTGAAACATACATCGACAGACTATCAGAGACTAAGCAGAAGTGTAACTGCAGAGCTTAAGTTTGAAGCTGAATCTGGTGTGAGAAAGGATGCCATGAATTTGTACATTAAAACAATGGAGAGGAAGTAATGGAAAATTTAGTGAGAAGAATAGCATTTTTGTCAGAAATGTTAATCTATTGTGTGTTTTATTCATTTCTCTTATAAAAAAGAATTCAGAACATTTTGGACACTTAGGGTGCTTCAGAGTAGAGCAGATAACTATAAATCACATCTCTTTTTGAACTTGCAGCTGAAGTTAAATGGAAATGTGACATTGTAGGGAAATTCACTAGGCAGGATATTGAAATCTGTTTTTAACAGCTGTCCAAAAAAGTGCCAAAATGGTGAATTATCTTCTTTTTTCCCATAAACTAATTGATCCTCAGAAAATAAACAAAAAAGATACTGATATTATCCTGCTGTTTTTTTGTTACAAACATAAAGTAGTGGCTCTTATGATGTATCACAGTTGAACAAAATTAACACACTGTCAAAGTAGCTCAATCACGTGGCATCATACCTCTCTAAGACATTTACCAGAAAGTTCTTCCTTGAGCCAGAGATGGAAAAAAACAAGCAAAAGTAGCACACAACTCCCAATATAAGAAAAGAGAAGGCTGGAATAGACCACATGTCAGTCTGGCCTTAGTCAGATCAGCTTAGATGTTTCTTTTGATCATAATAATTGTTATTACTCATTTCTGATGATTGAACCCATATGGTTTAACACCCACTGGATAATAAATATTGGTATAAAAATAGAAGAGAATTTCTTTCTTTCTTTTTTTTAATATGAAATTTATTGTCAAATTGGTTTCCATACAGCACCCAGTGCTCATCCCAACAAGTGCCCTCCTCAATGCCCATCACCCACTTTCCCCTCCCTCCCACCTCCCATCAACCCTCAGTTTATTCTCAGTTTTTAAGAGTCAACAAGATAATTTCTTAATGGGTTTATGAGTTAAATGCCTTTCAAAGATATTATATTTTAAGGTGACTTGAAAATACTGATTGCGAAAGGGTTATTAATCAGGGATAAGAAAAAATACCCTGCAGGATATTAATTACTTACTTAAAGTACTCATTTCTTTGCATACACTCAATATGTTTTTATCTTTGAATAAGCTATCTATCACATGGTGTCCTTGCATCTATTGTTGTCCCCCATCAGTTCATTTTCCATGTTATAGCCTGGTGGTCTTTACAAAATGAAGATTTGCTTTGTCCCTTTCTTTATCCCCGTACCTCCTCCAAGACTGTGGCAGTCATACTACTGCATCTCACAGATCTCCAGCTACAGGGCTTATAATTGACCTAGGGCCTCACCTGCTAAGTTTGAACCCTATTACTACTTTTTCATTGAGGCCTTTGTTCAGAGTTGCTCCCCACTGACAACTGAGAGCTGCAGGATGATACTAAGGCAGGCACTTCCCCAGGAGATGTGGGACTCCTCTGAAGGGTCATTTAATACCCACTCATTCTTGAGATTTTTGCTCATATGTTATTTCTGGGGAAAACTTTCCCATTATTTTTGCCGAATCAGGTTTACCTGCTCTACACATTCTTAGCACCAAGAACTTTAGTTCATAACAGGTATTACTGTTAATATTTTATATTCATTGAATGAATATTTGCTTCCACGGTGTCACCTGGACTGGACATTAAGCTCTTTGTAAGGGCAAAAACATGTCTTTTAAAAATTTTGTTTCACTTGGGACCACATCAAGATAAAAAGCTTCTGCATAGTGAAGGAAATGGTCAACAAAACAAAAGGCAACCAACGGAATGGGAGAAGATATTTGCAAATGACATATTGGATAAAGGGTTAGTATCCAAAATCTATAAAGAACTTATCAAAATCAACACCCAAAAAACAAATAATCCAGTGAAGAAATGGGAAGAAGACATGAATAGATAGTTTTCCAAAGAAGACAACCACAATACAAATCAAAACTATAATGAGATACCAACTTCACACCTGTCAGAATGGCTAAAGTTAACTATTCAGGAAACAACAGATATTGGCAAGGATGTGAAGAAAGGGGAACATTTTTACACTGCTGGTTGGAATGAAAACTGGTGCAGCCACTCTGGAGAACAACATGGAGGTTCCTCAAAAAATTAAAAAAAATAGAGCTACCCTATGACACAGCAGTTGTACTATTTGGTATTTATACAAAGGATACAAAAATGCTGACTCAAAGGGCACATACACCCCAATGTTTATAGCCATACTATCAACAATAACCAAACTATGGAAAGAGTTCAGATTTCCATCAACTGATGAATAGATAAAGAAGATGTGGTATTTATATGCAATGGAATATTACTCAGCAATGAAAAAGAATGAAAATGTGCCATTTGCAACAACGTGGATAGAACTAGAATGTAATATGCTAAGTGAAATAAGTCAGGGAAAGAAAAATATATGATTTCATTCATATGTGAAATTTAAGAAACGAAACAGATGAACATAGGGGAAGGGAAGCAAAAATAAGATAAAAACAGAGAAGGAGGCAAACCATAAAAGACTTAAATATAGAGAACAAAGTGAGGGTTTCTGGAGGGATGTTGGGTGAGGGGATAGGCTAAATGGGTGATGGGCATTAAGGAGGACACTTGTTGGGATGAGCATTGGGTGTTATATGTAAGTGATGAATCACGAAATTCTACTCCTGAAACTGTTATACACTATATGTTAACTAACTTAGTTAAATAAAATTAAAAAAAACCCCACACACAATTGTGTAGACATCACTACATGAAAATAAAGAAGAGTGCCTTCACTTAAAAACAAACAAACAAACAAACAAACAAACAAACATTTTATTTTACTTCTGTATCCCCAGCTTCTAGCACAATGCCTGTCACATAGATGATCAATAAATACCTACTGAATGAATTAATTTAAATATGTAGTGCCCTCAGAAACCTAAAAGAATGTTAGTTAATCTGAAACTTTCCTATTACCAGTCTTCATTTCACATGTTAAATGTTAATAATCTCCCCTAATCTTCTGCCTCTTATATTTGTCATTCTGAAAAGACCAAGTTAATGAAGAGTTTTGCAGAACTCATGTTAAGTTGAAAAATACACTTGAAAAATTTCTCTTTGTGGTATATTCTTTTTTTTAGTATCAAAGTTAATATGTGCACAGTTGTCACATAGTTCCACAATGCTTTTAATGAAGAATAATACTCCCTACAACTCTATTCTCCCTCATTTTCTGTTTCCTAGAGCTTAGTGCTTTTTAGCGGTTTCTCTTTTCATTTTCCTTCATATCTCAAAATAACATAATTGTATGGCAACTTTTAAGTTTTTCACTTTTAGGCATCATTTATTGACTTCCTACCATAAAAGATTAGGCTTTACCTTTCTTTAATCATTTCCCACTTGTTACCAAGCACTGTACTGCATGTTTCCCATCCCCCTCATCCTCCTGAAAATTTAACATGTTAAGATTTTTATATTATTTTTGTGTTAGCATGATTATATAAATGCTATTTTCAGGTGAGCCCAGTACTATTCCTAGACATCTGCATAGGAGCCCATGTCTTGTAAGCCAAACTTGAGAAATTTTTGCTCTGGCCCTGCTCCCTGGGGGAGGAATTCAGAAGGCCAAGTAAGCTGCCTTTTCAGATCTCACTCTGGGTCCCTGAATTACCTGCACAAACAACCCTGAGGCTGCTTCTAAACCCCATGCAGGCCCCATTATCATCTGTCCTGCTGAAGGGTGGATGGTGCTGTCTGTGTACACATCTAATGGGAAAGTGTTTGTGAGGGTATGATCTGAGCTAGGATAATATATGGGTTGGTGTCTACACATGCCCCAAAATTTCTTCAGTGTGTGGGTTGGAACTTGAGGCTGGAATAGAAGGGGATGGGCTCTTGGTCTGAGGCCAGTAGCTAGCTCTCCATCCACTGTTAAGTTCTGGCGTGGAACTCTGAGAAGTATATGGATTTTAAATTTAATCCTGGCTTTCTAGGTCATTTACTTAATGTAGGAGAATAGGATATATTTTATTTAATACTTTTTTTAGTTTGATTTACATTTTAAAAACGTATAGTCATATGATACATGGTCCTTCATTTATCTTCCCCTGCCCCCTCCTCAAATGTTAGAGGGGGGCCTAACTTAGCCATGTGGCATGCTGTGATTATTTTCTTTACCTGCATAGATTTTAAAATTTCTTTTGGTTGGAATTAATAATATCTTGCTTTGCATTTGCTTTATTTTCCCTGTAGTTAGGTCTTATCCTTAATTTACTCCTCAGAAGTTTAAATCTCTTAATTTATAAAAAAATTCAGGTAATATATTTTTTTCATCTTTTGGAGACATTCCTACTGGAGCTTGTTTTCTTCACTTGTTAAAATTGTGGTAAAATAGACATAGCACAAAATTATCATCTTAACCATTTTTAAGTGTACAGGTCAGAAGTATTAAGTATATTCATATTGTGAAATGATCAATATCATCCAACTCCAGAACTCTTTTATCTTGCAAAAGCCCAAACTCTATACCCATTCCTCCCTCCCTCTCATCCCTGGAAACCACCATTCTACTTTATCATTTTGGCTAATGTCAGTGCTTTACATAAGTGGGTCATGTAGTATTTGTTTTTTTGTGATTGGCTTATTTCACTTAGCATAATGTCATCAAGATTCGTTCATGTTGTACCATATGTCAGAATTTCCTTTTAAAAGTATGAATGATATCCAATTATATGTATGTATCAAATTTTGCTTATCCATTCATCCAATGATGGACACAGGGGTTGCTACCACATTTTTTTAAAATTTTTTTTTTAACGTTTATTTGTTTTTGAGACAGAGAGAGACAGAACATAAACGGGGGAGGGTCACAGAGAAGGGAGACACAGAATCTGAAACAGGCCCCAGGCTCTGAGCTGTCAGCACAGAGCCCGACGTGGGGCTCGAACCCACGGACCGTGAGATCATGACCTGAGCCGAAGTCGGATGCTTAACCGACCGAGCCACCCAGGCGCCCCACATTTTAATTATTGTGAATAATGGTGCTGTGAATATGAGTGTGCAAATATCTCATTGAAAATCTCCTTTAAGTTCTTTTGGGTATATACCCATAAATGCAATTGCTGGATCATATGATAATTCTACTTAAAAAATGTTGAGCAACTCCTATACTGTTTTCCACAGTGGCTGTATCATTTTGTATTCCCACTAATAGTGTACAGGTGTTCCAATTTCTCCACATCCTCTTCAGTACTTGTTATTTTCTTTTTTCAACGTTTTTTTTTTTTTTTTTTTAATTTTTGGGACAGAGAGAGACAGAGCATGAACGGGGGAGGGGCAGAGAGAGAGGGAGACACAGAATCGGAAACAGGCTCCAGGCTCCGAGCCATCGGCCCAGAGCCCGACGCGGGGCTCGAACTCACGGACCGCGAGATCGTGACCTGGCTGAAGTCGGAGGCCCAACCGACTGCGCCACCCAGGTGCCCCAGTACTTGTTATTTTCTGATTGATTGATTGATTGCTTGATGATGGTGGCCATCTTAATGGGTGTGAGGTGGAATTTCATTGTGGTTTTGATTTGTATTTCTCTAATCATTAGTGATGTTGAGCATCTTTTCATGTACTTGTTTCCATAACATTTATGTATCTTCTTTGAAGAAATGTCCATTCAAGTTTTTTTTGCCAATTTTGGAGTTGCGTTTTTTGTTTTATTGTTGAGTTTTAAGTTTTTCTATATATTCTAGATATTATTCCTTATCAAATATATCATTTGTGAATATTTTCTCCCATTCTTTGAGTTTCCTTTTTACTCTGTTGATAGATTTACTCTGTTGTCTTTTGATGCCTTTTTATTGTGCATAGTCTATGGAGTGGTTCTCAAACTTTGTTAGATAGAATCACCTGGGGAAACTACTTAAAAATGGAAAGGCCCAAGTCCTGTACTTGCTTGAGTGAATTTGGGCTTCTGTGTTGTATAATATCTCCTCACTTGATTCTGATGCATATCTAATTGGAGAACAATAGGTCTGTGGGCACAGATTCTCAAACTTGGCTGCACATTAGAATCACTGGAGTCTCACACAGAGAGATTCTTTTTCTTTTAATTCAAGTATAATTAACATACAGTGTTATATTAGTTTCAGGTATACAATATAATGATTCAACAATTCTATATATTTCTCAGTGCTCACTGAGAGGAATGTACTCTTAATCTATTTGATTTGATTTGATTTGATTTGATTTTAGAGACAGAGTATGAGCAGGGAAGAGGGACAAAGGGAGAGAGAGAGAGAATGCTATGCAGGTTCCACGCTAAGCATGGAGCCTGATGCAGGGCTCAATCCCATGACCTTGGGATCATAACCTGAGCTGAAATCAAGAGTTGGATGCTCAATGGACTAAGCCACCCAGAAGTCTCTCTTAATGCTTTTTAATCTATTGATACTTAAAATTTAAAAATTTTCATGAAGCCTAATTTGCCTATTTTTTTTCTCTTGTTGCCCATGTCTTTGGTGTCATATCTAAGAATTTATTTCTAAATCCAGTATTGTGAAGCTTTTGCCCTGTGTTTTCTTCTAAGAGTTTTATAGTTGTAGGTGTAAATTTAGGTCTTTGATCCCTTTTGAGGTAATTTTTGTATCTGGTGTTTGGTAGGGTCCAACTTCATTCTTTTGCATGTGGATATCCACTTTTCCTAGCACCTTTTGTTGAAAAGATTGTCCCTTCCCCATTGGATGGCCTCGAAACCCTTGTCAAAAATCATTTGACTAAATATGGCAGGGTTTATTTCCAAATTCTAGTATATTACATTGATCTAAACCTCTGTCTTTATGCTGGCACCATACTGTATTAATTACTGTAGCTTTGTGGTAAGTTTTAAAATCAGGAAGTATGAGTTCTTCATATTTGTTCTTTTTCAAGAGTATGTTAGCTATTTGGGGTACCCTGAGATTCCATATGATTTTTATGATGGAGTTTTCTATTTTTGCAAAAAAAATCATTGGGATTTTGATAGGGATCATATTAAATCTGTAGGTTGCTTTGGGTAGTATTGACATCATAACAATAGTAAGTCTTCTAATCCATCAACATAGGATATGTTTCCATTTATTTATGTCTTCCTTAATATCTTTCAGTAATGTTTTATAGTTTTTGTTGTGAAAGTCCTTTACCTCCTTGGTTAATTCCTGAGTATTTAATCCTTTTTTTTTTTTGTTTGTTTTACAAGTTTGACTTTAAAATAGATTTGAATTCACAATGATTTCAATACATCAATCACTCCAGAACACAATGTGGAGGTATAACAATTATGTGATGACTTCTTAATAGTCCAAGGGGATAAAGACTTTTTTTCAAATATGGAAAGAAATTAATCTTTCTACAGTATTAACTCTTAAAAGCTATTCTTCTTTATAGACTACAGTATTATTGTCAGTCTCATATACTTTTACTTAATAAAGAACCCCCTCCCCCCTACCAGGGGAAGAGATTTCTGGAGGTTTTCCCAGATATCTACAGCTATATTTTCTGTCATGTTTACAACATCTGCAAAGTATGGCACATCCAAATCCAGATTATTATGATCAAGGGGCTTCATAACTGTCTCCTCCATATACCCTTTGAGGTTGGTCAAATTCATAACCACTCCTGTAACAGGATCAGTCTCTCTATGTACAGTCACCACACCTTTATACTTGTGTCCATGGCATTGGGATTGTGGCATTTACCAGTTTAAAGTTTTCTTGGTTACTCAGAGTTTTGCTGTCATGCTAGTGGGTTGTGCTGGAAGAGACCAGGCAGGACACTTGTGCCTAGCAGATACCAAATGTGGCTGCTGCCCTCATCGCCTCTCCTCCAGTATTTTATCCTTTTTTTTTTAACCTCAAGAAGTTTCTTTTTTTCAAGATTTTTAAATTATTTTAATCTCTACACACAACATGAGGCCAGAACTCACAACTCTGAGATCAAGAGTAGCATGCTCTACTGACTGAGTCAGACAGACACCCCCTAAAAGGGCAATCTTCCAGTGTATGTATGTATGTATGTATGTATGTATGTATGTATGTATTAAGTGATTTCTATGCCCAATGTGGGGCTCAACCTCATGACCCTGAGATCGAGTTGTATGCTCTACCAATTGAGCCAGCCAGGAGCCACAGTATTTTATTCTTTTTGATGCTATTGTGAATAGATTGCTTCCTTAAAAAAAAAAGAATTGTTTTTAATGTTTATTTATTTTTGAGAGAGAGAGAGAGAGACAGAGTGAAAGCGGCAGAGGGCCAAAGAGAGAGGGAGACACAGAATCTGAAACAGCTGTGCTGACAGCTCAGAGCCTGACATGGGGCTCAAACACACAAACTGAGATTATGACCTGAGCTGAAGTCGGATGCTTAACCAACTAAGCCACCCAGGTGCCCCCAGATTTCTTTCTTAATTTCTTTTCCATTTTGTTCATTGCTTATTGTATACAACTGCAACTAATTTTTGCATGTTGACTTTGTATCCTGCTACTTTGCTGACTTTGATTATTCTAGCAATTTTTTGGTGTGTGGAATCTTTAGGGTTTTCTATATGTAAGATCATATCATCTGTAAATAAAGATAATTTTACTTCTTCATTTCCAATTTGGATGCCTTTTATTTCTTTCTTGCCTAATTTCTATGGCTAGAAGTGGTAAAGGTGGGCATTCTTGCATTGTTCCTGATCTTAGAGGAAAAGCTTTCAGTCTTTTATCATCGAGTATGATGTTTGCTATGGGTTTCTCATATATGACCTTTATTATGTTTTGTTATCTTGAGGTCGTTTACTTCTATTTTTAGATGTTGAGTGTTTTTTATCTTGAAAGTGTGCTGAATTTTGTCAAATGATTTTTCTGCATCAGTTGAGATGATCATTGAGTTTTTCCTTCATTCTGTTAATATAGTGTATTATAATGATCAATTTTTACATTGAACTCTCCTTGCATTCCAGGAATAAATCCCACTTGGTCATGGTGTATAATCTTTCTAATGTGCTAGTGAATTAATTCAGTTTGCTAGTATTTTGCTGAGGAATTTTGCATCAGTGTCCATAAAAGATATTGGTCTGTAGTTTTCTTTTCTCATAGTGTCTTTGACTTTGTTATTAGAATAGCAGTGGCCCCATAAAATGAGTGAGGTAGTTTTCTCACCTCTTCAGTCTTTCTCAGCTATTTATTTGATTGGTGTTAATTCATGAATGGTGTTAGCTTACTCAATGTGTGGTAGAATTCACCAGTGAATCCATCCTATCCAAGGTTGTTCTTTGTCAGGAAATTTTTGATTATTGAGTCAATCTTTTACTGGCTATAGAACTATTTTGTTTTTCTATCTTTGTGATTTGGTCTTGGGCGATTTTCTGTTTCTAGGAATTTCTTTATTTCATCCAGGTTATCCAACTTGTTGATGTACAACTGTTCATAATACTGCTATAATTCTTTTATTTCTGTAGAATCAATAATAATGAATATAGATTCCTGATATTTGGAGGACAGAGTCTTTATTGCCCATTCTGTCTCCCACAAGCTATGTGCAAGCTGCTTCAGGAGCACGTGCATGGCTGCCTACCATGGAACTGAAACATGAGGACTGGGTGGCTGCTGCAGTGCTAAGAGCTGAAATTGGCTGAAATTAACTGCACTTTACAGTACAAGCCTTCCCCTGGAAGTGGCAAGCCTTCAATAGATTCCAGAGTTCCAAAATAGTTATATCACACAGATTCTGACAGTATATTTTTTATCAGGGTGGGGAGATGGATTCCTGGTGCTTCCAATGCTATCCTCTATCCTAAAATCATTCCCAGCTGGAGCTTTCACTTTACTGTTGTCTAGACTGGTTGTTCTTTAGGCCTTCTACAAAGCTGGTATCTTTTTTTTTTTTTTTTTAAATTTTTTAACGTTTTATTTATTTTTGAGACAGAGAGAGACAGAGCATGAGCGGGGGAGGGGCAGAGAGAGAGGAAGACACAGAATCGGAAGCAGGCTCCAGGCTCTGAGCCATCAGCCCAGAGCCCGACGCGGGGATCGAACTCACGGACTTCACGGACTGCGAGATCGTGACCTGAGCTGAAGTCGGAGGCTTAACTGACTGAGCCACCCAGGCACCCCTACAAAGCTGTTATCTTAACGCACTCATCTCTCTCATTATGGGGATTCTTTCCACATCTTTGTTAATTGGCTCACTTTCCCCAAAGTCCCATGCCTTCATCTTTCTTGGTTTACTCATCCAACAGCCTTTTGAATAGAAGTAAGTGGGAGACAAAATTTTAATATATGTTTGAAAATCCTTTATTCTCAATTCATCTTTAATTGATATTTGGGTTGGATATATAATTCTAGATTATAAATATATAAATATATAAATAATTTATATCATAATTTTGAAGGCATTTCTTCCAGTGTTTCTATTGAGAAAGTGTGACCCAATTTGATTCTTGATCCTTTGTGTATAAATTGATTTTATTTCTGGAAGTTTTAAGATTAGTTTCCGACTTACTTCTGATATTTCCTGATGATGTGCCTTAGAGTAGGTCTATTTTTATACACTGTTCTGTGCTCTCATGGATTCTTTCAATGTGAAAATGTATCCTTCAGTTTTGGAAAATTTTGTTTACTCTTTTTTTTTTGTTTTGTTTTGTTTTTGGAACTCTTTTATTGTGATGCTGAACCTCTTGGACTTAGCCTCTAAATTTCCTATCTTTTCTTTCTTATTTTCATACCTTTGTCTTTTTGATTCTACTTTATTGGAAATATTTTCATTGTTTCATCTAGTCATTTGATTGAGTTTTTCATTTCTATGACTATTTAAAAAGTAAAACACTTTTTTGTTTTCTGTAAGTTTCTTCTCTACAGTATTATATTCATGCTTTATTGGTGCAAAATCTTATTTCTTAGTGAGAATGCTAATGTTATAGTTTAAAAAGTGTTCTTTTTTGTGGCACCTGAATGGCTCAGTCAGTTAAGCCTCCGACTTTGGCTCAGGTCATGATCTCACAGTTTGTGGGTTCGAGTCCCACATCAGGCTCTGTGCTAACAGCTCAGAGCCTAGAGCCTGCTTTGGATTCTTGTCTCCCTCTCTCTCTGCCCCTCTCCTGCTCCCTTGCTGTCTCTCTCTCTCAAAAATTAATAAACATTAAAAAAATTTTAAAAATAAAAAAATGTTCTTTCTCTTGAATGATCTCTATTTTCCTTGAAGTTCCTTTATCTGTCTTTGTTTTATTTTTCTCCAAAAATGTAGAGACGTTTTGCCTATGTCTATTGGTCCTTGTCTGTGGATTAATATTAAATGTGGTCCACTAAAAAGCTGACTGCATGTACAGAGCTTGTTGCCTGTGAACTTTATAATAGGCTGAGCTGATTTAGTTATTTCATGGAGGATATGCTCAAATATCAATATCTTTATTTTGTCTGTTGTCTTTTGGTCAGATTTTGCAAATAAAGATCTCTCCTGCCAGTGTTCTGTGATCCAAGTCAGGGAAGAGGTTTGGGATTTCAACATTCAGCCTCCTTCAGTATGATATTCCTTTAGTCCTTCAATATGGTATTCCTGACTTTGACTCTGCTTGGTGTCCCACTGCAGAGGATCTCTATTGTCCCTTTCCCTGGGGTGAGGTGATCTCATTGTGGTTTTGCTTTTCATTTCCCTGATGGCTAGTGATGTTGAGCATCTTTTCATATACCTGTTGGCCAACTGTATGTCTTCTTTGAAGACGTGTGTCAACTACTTTGTCCGTTTTATCAGTAGAAAAAGAAAAAATCCAAATATAGATTTACCTATTTCAAAGTTTATTTATTTATTTTTGGGAAAGACAAAGATAGCACAAGTGGGGGAGGGACAGAAAGAGGGAGAGAGAGAGAGAGAGAGAGAGAGAGAGAGAGAAAGAGAATATCCCAAGCAGGCTTCGCACTGTCAGCACAGTGCTGGATGCGGGGCTTGAACTCACCAACTGTAAGATCATGACCTGAGCTGAAACCAAGAGTCAGCGCTTAACTGACTGAGCCACCCAGGTGTCCCCAAATATAGATTTAAAAACTGATGCACAAATGCTTTTGGAACTCTAGTTTATAGTGCTGAAAAACTGAAAACTACACGAAAACCCCATATAGAAAAATGATAATAAAATTATGGTATATCTATATAATAAATATTATATAACAAAAATATTTGTGTAGCATTTATAGTAATATGTTAAGGGATAAAAGTGGAATACAAATTTAAGTGTGATAGTTTCACAACTATATAAAATGCATTTAAAACATAGAAGGAAATGCACTAGAGTATTCATAACATTTGGCTTTGGATTGTGAGATTGTGAATATCAATTATTCTTCTGTTTGCTTTGATGCATTTTCTAGATTTTTCCCAAGGGATGTTTGATATTGTAATTAGGAAAAATTAACTATAAGGATAATCACAACTCTCTTTCCATGTAAAATTTAACTTATTTTATTTCTCTGACTTTTTTGGTACCATTCTACCTTTCTTTTTCTCCTTTTTAATAAAAGTTATTTAAAAATGTTTTTACTCTCTCATTTCTTCAACAACTTCAGTTTTCTTTCCCATTTTTTTCTTAGTGATTTACCCAACTTTATGCTGTGCTTTGTAATTCTGCATCTTGCCATTTTCTCTGTTATGTTCTGTCCGGTCCTTTATTTCCTTTCTTATATCAAGAATATCTCTTTTGGAAGATTCTCATTTTATTGCCTCAAAAGTGACTTTGTCTCAACCGAAGCCTTTTCCTATATACCTCATATCTTTTAAAGCTCTGCATTATAGTTTTTTTTTTTTTAAAAGTCCAATACAGTGATCTCTATTCTAACAGCTTAACAATTTCATAGTAAGATTTTCTATTTTCGGTAATACTTTGTTAACAATATAATCTGTATATTATGAACACTGTCAGGTGTAATTCCTTCCTCAAATTTCACATTATAGCATCAAGCTTATGGAGCATGTAAATATTAAATGTTAAAAAAAATAAGGGGTCATGGTGTATATTTCTTTTCTGTGTTTCGAATCTTTAATAGATGTATTTGAAGAGATGATTATATATATTTTTTCTTTTAGACTTAAGTTCTGTCTCTCTTCCCCTGTTCTCCCACATATTCAATAAAATTTTCTTTGTTATTATTTTCCCAACTCAAATTTATTCTTGGTGGTCATACTTAGAAGGTTGAGGAAACAAAATGAGTTTTCAAATTATATAACTTTCCGCCTTTGTGTACCCTCTTTATATTTTGTTTCCATGGAAAATATCAAGTAGACCTAAGTAATCTTTGGTAAGGCAGTCAGAGCTTTTGGGAAAGAAGATTAAGGACCATAGGTTCAGTTTTGAGGAGTGGCGCCCTGCAGCCCCATTGTCATATGAATGCTGTACAAGCAGTCTATGGAGTGCAGGAGTGTGCTCCTTAAGGATAGAACATTCCAAACACCCTTGACCTACTTCACTTTACTTCAGCCCAAAGATGGAAACACTGTCACATACCTCTTTGAAGGTCCTCCAGGACAGGTCCCTGGGACAGTGTAGGGGTAAGTGTTCATGAAATTAGGTTTTTTTTTTTGCTCTATTTGGATTTATTCATTGGAGACTGATGAAACAATAGGACATTTTCCAGCTTAGATTTATTGACACACAGGATATTTTCCTTAGAGGGATATGGACGTTAGGGGAAAAAAATATGAATTGAATTTATTTCGCTCCGCATCTGCCAGTTTGTAGCTATTGCTGTAAGAAAAGCTTTGATAGATAATAGCCAGGGAAAATTCCTGTACCTTCTGGCTTTGCTTCCAGCTGGTCTCTTGGGGAGAGCCATTAATAAATCCTCAGATGGGGGTGGGGAGGAGAGGACACTTCCCTGTCACATAAAATATTATTTTAAAAGTTGATCAAGGCAGTTTAGTAGCAAACCTCCTTCTCGTCTCCTGAAATTTATGCCCTTGCTGCTGATTTTTTTTTTTAGTCACAGAGAACTACAACATACAGACAGAATTCCTTTTTGTTTATACTCAGCAGGGTTTCTGCCTTTTAATGACTCCAATCCTTCTGTCATCTATACTTTCTCATAACACATCACTACAAAATTAAATTAAAAAAATCAAAACACTAAAAATAACCTATGACTAGGCAGTCTTAAGTGGGGATATGAGGGCTGCCCCAGATTGGGGTTCTGGAGCTTTATTCATTATCACAACCCTTTCATGAGTTATATGGACTGATTGTGAAATGTCTATTTTCCTATGTCTTGATCCCATGGGACAGATCAGCTCTGAAAGAAAGAAAATGGTTTTTGGCTTACTACTATCCATCTTCTTTTTATTTCCCTCTCATTTCTGTTTCTTTGTTCCCCTAGATGTGTCTCCTAGTATACACCACACCCACACAGACCCACCCACCCACCACACACACACACACACACACACACACACACACACCCCATACAGACATCACACATACATACAGACACACAGACACCATACAAACACATATCATGTACCCATACACACTTTTAGACATCACATATGCATATACACACAGACACCATGCGCATATATACACACACACCACCCAGACATCACGTACAGACCCACACAGATACACATGAGTAAACCTTAGTTTAGATTTTTGATATATATTGATGGCTTTTACTGATAGTTTGTATGTTGTTGTGGCATTAATTCAGTAATATTACTTGGCAATATTTGATATCATCAGAGAACCCTTACAGATGTGGAATACACTCTATTTTCTCTAGAGCTCCCTGGTTCTATATGACTCACTGCAGATTCCATTCTTTATTAGGCTGTTGTAATTAATCATGAGTCAGGACTAAAAATGAAAAAATGGAAAACTTGAATAAGGAAGCTTAACTATATGGAGACTATTTTGTTACGGCTAATGTCCAATAATCAGGGTTTTAGTGAATTTTCTAATTCTTTCTGGTTTACTCAGTATAGAAAAAATATATGCTGAGCTTGAATCTACTGCAAAATGTAAGATATGTGGAATATAAAATCATTTATGACATTCAAACTGAGTGTTAACTGATTATCACAAATAACATTAATAAAGGAGGATCACTTCATTTCAAATGTTATTATTGTTTTTGGTTAAGGAGTGCTAAAAAGAACTTGAAAAATAACTGTGTTGATTTCAGGGTATAATAGGAAGTGGTTTAAAAAACCCAACCTCTTCTAATAATGATAATTACAGATTTCTAAACTGTACTATAGGATATAATGTACTATAAAAATGAGATAAGTGTAAATAGCAATATCAGAGAAGAAAAACAATATATGAAATGAAATACAAACTTTAAAAGAGCAAGAAGTTACTTAGAAGCATTGTTTATTTATATAAACAAAAGCAAATACCATTTTAAGTCATCATTTCTTTTTAAGTTAATGACAGTAGAATGAAGAATAGTTTCCAATTGGAATTAAGGTTTTCCTAGATTTTATGAAAAGACTGAAAGTAATGCTTTGATATAAAATCCTCAAAGAAATGCGGTGAATTCTCTTTAAGAAAGAAATGGATATTTCAAATTCATTGAGTTTTTACAGTTTCTATATGTACATTTTTCTAAACTTAAAAGCATATTACATGAAGTTTTAAAAATTATCTTTCTCTCTAAAGTGCTGAAATGTTGGGGCTTAATTTTTATTCTCTAATTGTGCAAAGAAGCTGTTGACCTTGGTTGCCAATCCACAGAAATTTACATAATTTGCCAGGTAGAATAATGATTGTCATTCAAATGACAATGTTCACATTCTTCTACTGATCACAGTATTTTTAGAGTGAAAGAAACATTCAACAATTGCAGGTTCAAAGTTCTAAATGTGACCTTCAATGCAATGGTTTCATTCAGCTTCAGTGCACAAAGTTTTCCATTTGCTGGGTTTAGTAGGTTTGAAAAAAAATTAAATAGAGAATTTTAATTATGAAGTAAATTGAAAACAGGATTTTTTGTATTATCAATCCACAAAGCTCTTAAAATCATACAATGGCAAAAACCATGAAGAAATACTATTCCACGTTGAACAGATTTATCTATATGAGCACAAATGAAGACATAATTCTTTGTTGTATTCCTTTATTTTTTTCAGTCTCTGATTCCATGTTTAAGAGTTTGGATTATAATTGATTGTGTACTAAATTGGGAAGTGTGTGTAATAATGCTGAACACTTTTTGTTACATGATGTCCAAAGCAGCTCTCACAAAACCCAGAAAATATATTTCTACATTTTTGGGAGTTTTCTTTCAAATAAAATTGAAATAATAAAAGATAAAAACTTTTGCAAGGGCTTTCACTGATTGAAGAGAAGCTTGAGGATGGAGGAGGAGGAGAGTAGAAGAGTGTGGATCATATTTTGAGGCATACAAAACAGCAGGCAGAGGTGTAGTCTACTCTTTGGGAAATTAGGAGAGCTGTATTCAAATCTTAAGTCCTTTGTTGAACTTTTGGGAATATTTAAGAAGGAATCCAAGCCTTCACTGTCTGAGTTGGGGATAATAATGCTAGTGCTGGAATGAGGGTGATTTAACTGTGACATTTACTGCTCCATTGATTGGCAGAGTTTATTTGGAAGACGTGACAGACTTGGCAGCTGTTCACAGTTCACTGGTGTAGGTCCTTCAGAATAGTTTCACATGCAAAAGGAATACATTACATGGTCTTTTCTCTGAGAGAGTGTATCAGTTTGGAATGGCTAGGTTATACTCTGGTAGCAAACAACCTTAGGATCATAACATCCTAAAATGGCTCTAACAGTGCTAGTTGGGTTGAGAAGGATAAAGTTAAGTTCATACAGAAGGGGTAATAGCATAAATTAATGGCAACAGAATTTAAAGCAGCAAAGTGGTAGTGGGTAGTGAGTGCACTTTTGGTGCCCATGGGATGACATTTTGCTTCTCTGTGGTACTCACTAGTAGGGTAAAAGAAACAATCCCAAGTTTCATTGTCATTAGTGCAAAGTATTTTTTTTTAATTTTTTAAAATATTTATTCTTAAGAGAGACAGAGCACAAACAGGGGAGGGGAAGAGAGAGAGAGGAAGACACAGAATCTGAAGCAGGCTCCAGGTTCTGAGCTGTTAGTGTGGAGCCCAACGTGGGGCTGGAACTCATGAACCTTGAGATCATGACCTGAGCCAAAGTCAGACGCTTAACCAACTGAGCCACCCAGGCGCCCCAGGCCGAAGTATTTTAGGAAGACAAGGAAAATATAATGGTGATGACCAGGGAAACTTGTTTATGACCATCATATAATTTCATTTTTGATCTTTAAATTGAATTCCCAAACAAGATGTATTACATCAGCTATCTTCTAGGAGCTGGGTATTCTCTACCAAGAAGTCAAAGAGCTTTCTCAATCATTTTGAATTTCAAGTCAGTGATAAACGATTTCCTCAAAAGAACCCAGTGGAAGCGAGATTTTAGTCCTACATTCCTTTTCCATTTATATTTCTGTTCTACAAAGTAACTCCCTTTGCGGTAATGTGAACTAAGCACAGACTACAGCTATCTCAGACTTTTGAGGGTGTGAAATGGCAAAAACTAAACTGCACACTGAATAAAACAAAACAGATGAATTTATTGCAGGGCTTTTGATCTGCAAGCGAAGAAATTAAAGCCTACAGGAGCAATGAGTTTTGAGTTGCTTACAATACTAAGGGATTTTTATGGAGTAAATGCAGAAGTTCTTTGGCTTTTTCAGATAAGCCTAGCCATCTTCTTCTCTATTTGGTTCAGGGTAGCTGGGTCAGAGAAACAGGAAATCTAGAAATTTTGTGAATGGACTTGGTGTTTGGGTATTGGTTGATGCCCTCTGCTGATTTCTGAGAAGAGCTGAAAAATCCTGTAAGTTTGGTTAAGTTTTTGTTTTTTTTTAATGTGCCTGGGTTGACCATGTCCATTTTGTCCCTGACATAAGTGACTTCATTTTGGTTTGGTTCTACAAAAGTAACTAAGATCTTTGCCAGAACATATTATGCGTAGAGCCCCAAATTAGTTTATAACACACATAATAAGAATATATTGACCTATCTCAATTTTCTTGCATTTAAAAACACATTGCTAATGTCCTAGGAAATACCTCTTTCCCTCTGCATTTAAAATGGATGGTATGCTACGTGGCAATGAGAAAGAATGAAATATGGCCTTTTGTAGCAACGTGGATGGAACTGGAGAGTGTGATGCTAAGTGAAATAAGCCATACAGAGAAAGACAGATACCATATGGTTTCACTCTTATGTGGATCCTGAGAAACTTAACAGAAACCCATGGGGGAGGGGAAGGAAAAAAAAAAGAGGTTAGAGTGGGAGAGAGCCAAAGCATAAGAGACTCTTAAAAACTGAGAACAAACTGAGGGTTGATGGGGGGTGGGAGGGAGGGCAGGGTGGGTGATGGGTATTGAGGAGGGCACCTTTTGGGATGAGCACTGGGTGTTGTATGGAAACCAATTTGACAATAAATTTCATATATTAAAAATAAAATAAAATAAAATAAAATGGATGGTATTCACCTAGGGGGTCCTGGATGGCTCAGTCCATTAAGTGTCTGACTCTTGATTTTGGACTCTTTATTTCAATTCAGGTCATTATCTCATGGCTCGTGGGATAGAGCCCCACATTGGGCTCTGCACTTGGCATGGAGTATACTTGGGATTCTCTCTCTTTCTCTCTCTCTCCTTCTCTGTCCCTCCCCCCACTTATGTGCTTGCTCTCTCGCTCTTTAAAAAAAAATGGATGGTATTCATCTGGCTCTAAGGTTTGTGATGGAGAATTTGAACATGTTGGAAAACTGTTTACATCCCACGTTTTCTACTTCAGTGACATCTCTGTGCAGGTGTGTACTGAACTGTAGCAATTTCTCCTTTGCGGTCTAGAAGAGAAATAAATTTGAAGCATAAAAAACGTACCTGGATGTCTAGCACATACTAGGCAATTTAGTTGGAGTCAGGAATATGCATTCTCTAGTTGCTAGGATATGGCATTTCCTGTACTTTTGCAAGGAGAAAGAGGTACAAAGATATATTTGAGTCAGATTAATTTTAATTCTGACTGCCTTTAATTATTTTTTTATTTTTTTATTAAAAATTTTTTTAAACATTTATTTATTATTAAGAGACAGAGAGACACAGAGCATGAGCAGGGAAGGGGTAGAGACAGGGGGAGACACAGAATCCAAAGCAGACTCCAGGCTCTGAGCTGTCAGCACAGAGCCTGACACGGGGCTTGAACTCACAAACTGTGAGATCATGACCTGAGCTGAAGTCAGATGCTTAACTGACTGAGCCATCCAGGCGCCCCTAATTATTATTTTTAGAGAGAGAGAAAGTATGCAAGAGGAGGTGGGGGTGAAATATGTGCCATACACAGGCAACTTTACATCAATAATTTTAATAGCTATTCCTCAGTTTTCAGTTGTTTAAAATCATTTATTAAACTCCCCAACTTGTTAGTATTTTACTGCAGTTCATTTAATTGTATAAAAAAATTCAAAAATGAGCAGTCTATTATAGTAAAGAAAATGCATCATTTTAATAATTGAACATACCAATCAATCAACTTAGTTCTTATTACAAAGGGAAAAAAATGAGTAAAACTATGTATATGTAATAGTCAACATCTTGCCTAGAATAACTACTTAAGTAGGTAGCTGGTTAATGGTATTCAACAAATATTTTTTAAAAATTACACAGTGTTATTTTAGTTTCAAGTGTACAATATAATGAGTCAACAATTCTATACATTACTCAGTGCTAGTCATAAGTGTACTCTTAATCCCCTTCACCTGTTATGTCCCCTCTGGTAAGTATCAATTTGTTTTCTATAGTTAAGAGTCCGTTTTTTGGTTTGCCCCCTTTTTTCTTTGTTTAGTTTCTTAAATTCCAAGTATGAGTGAAATCATATAGTATTTGTCTTTCTCTGCCTGACTTATTTCACTTAGCATTATACTCTCTAAATGCATCCAGGTTGTTGCAAATGGCAAGATTTCATTCTCTTTTATGGCTGAATAATACTCCATTGTGTGTGTGTACTTCTTTCATTAGTGGTTTATAGTTTTCAGAGTATGGGAGTCTTTCACCTCCTTAGTTAAGTTTATTCCTCTGTATTTTATTATTTTTGGTACAATGTTAAATAAGATCATTTTCTTAATTTCTCTTCTACTACTTCATTATTAGTGTATAGAGATTTAATGGATTTCTATATATGCCTTTAATAAATATTGAATGTTATTTTGTGATAATACTAATCAAATTTTTATAGAAGCAGTTTTTCCTTTGTCCACTAATGATAGATTTTTTTTTGAGTAGGCAAAGATTTGTTTTATACAGCTATTGAGATACACTTTCTAAATATATAATTCAAATTCAAATCATTTTAGAACAATTGTTATGCCCAAAGTTCCCTTGTGCCCATTTTCAATCAATTTCCAAAGCAGAAAACCCCTGCTCCCATTCCCCAACTCAGGAAACAACTGATATGCTTTTGGTCTCTCTGAGTTTTTTTTATTTGTATGAAATCATTAAATTTATGATATAAATAGGGGGATGGGCTAAATGAGTGAAGGGTATTAAGGAGGGCACTTGTGATGAGCATGGGGTGTTAAATGTAAGTGATGAATCACTAAATTATACTCCTGAAATCAATATTACACACTGTATGTTAACTAACTTGAGTTTATTTTATTTAATTAATTTATTTATTTTGAGAGAGAGAGAGAGAAAGAGAGTGCAAGTGGGGGAGGAACAGAGAGAGAGGGAAAGAGAATCCCAAACAGGCTCTGCACTGTCAGTGCAGAGCTCGATGTGGGGCTCGATCCCACAAACTGAGATCATGACCTGAGCTGAAACCAAGCATCAAACACTCAACCAACTGAGCCATCCAGGAGCCTCTAGAATTTAAATAAAAACTTGAAACCAAAAAAAATTTATGATATAAATGGAATAAAATGACATGTCATCTTTAGGGTCTGGTTTCTTTCACAAAGCATGATTTCAAGATTCATCTGTATTGCAGCATATATCAGTAGTTTGTTACTTTTTATTGCTGGATACTATTCCATTTTATTTATTTATGCAGTGGTTGAGAGACATTTGGTTTGTTTCCAGTTTTTGGCTGTTATGAATAATGATGTTATGAATATTAATATAAAAGTCTTTGGACAAATGTTTTTATGTCTCTTGGGTGGATATCTAGGAGTGGAATTTCTGGGTTATTTGGTAAATTTATGCTTAACACATTTTTAAGAAACTGCCAACCTGTTTTGTAAAAGAAACCGTGCCATTTTGCATTCTTACCAAGAATATATGAGAGTTCTAGTTTCTCCACATCATTGCAAACACTTGATGTTGCCAATCTTTCAGCTTTTGTAGTGTGTATGGAGTGGTATTGCTTCGTCATTTTATTTTGCATTTTTCTATGCAATGACCGATGGTGTTGATGGACATGTGGGCTGCTTCCATGTTTTTGTTCTTATATATAATGCTGCAGTGAACATAAAGGTGCATGTGTCTTTTCAAATGAGTGTTTTCATTTTCTTCAGATAAATACCCAGAGGTGGAATTGCTGGATCATGTGGCAATTCTATTTTTAATTTTGTGAGGAACCGCCATACTCTTTTCCACAGTGGCTGCACCGGTTTACATTCCCAGTAATAGTGCACAAGTGTTCTCTTTTCTTCACATCCTTGCCAGCACTTGTTATTTTTTTTTCTTTTTTGTTAACAGTCATTCTAGCAGGCGTGAGGTGATATCTCATTGCACTTCTGGTCTGCATTTCTCTGATGATTAGTGAGTGATTAGGGATGTTGAGCATCTTTTTTGTGTACCAGTGGCCATTTGTATGTCCTTTTAGGAAAAATGTGCATTCAGATCCTCTATACATTTTTTTAATTGGAATTTTTTTCTATTGAGTTGTATGAGGTCTTTATATATTTTGGTTATTAACCCCTGATTAGATATATAATTTGCAAAGATCTTTTCCCATTCAGTAAGCGGCCTTTTCATTTTGTTAATGGTTTCATTTGCTATAAAGAAGCTCTTTACTTTGAAGTAGTTCTAGTTTTTTATTTTTGCTTTTGTAGCCTTTGTTTTTATTTCAAATACAAAAAAAAATCATTGGCAAGATCAGTGTCAAGGAGCTTACTTCCTATGTTTTTTTTTTCCCTAGGAGTTTTATGATTTCCAGTCTTATATCAAATCGTTAATCATTTTAAGGTGATTTTTGTGTGTGTGGTATAAGATACTAGTTCAGTTTCATTCTTCTGTGTGCAGATATCCAGTTTTTCCAACACTATTTTTTTAAAGAGACTGTTTTTTCCACATTTATATTCTTGCCTCCTTTTTTGTAAATTAATTAATAATTAATTAACCCACACATTTATGCGTGAGTTATTCTGGGCTGTCTATACTTTTCCATTGATCTATATGTCTGTTTTTATGCCAGTACCATACTGTTTTGATTACTATAGCTTTGTAATATTGTTTTCAATAAGGAAGCATTATGCTTCTAATGTTCTTCTTTCTTAAGATTGCTTTGGCTTTGCAGTGTCCTTTGTGCTTCCATACAAATTTAAGATTGTTCTATTTCTGTGAAAATACCGTTGGAATTTTGATAAAGA
Source organism: Panthera uncia (assembly GCF_023721935.1). Taxonomy (NCBI): domain Eukaryota; kingdom Metazoa; phylum Chordata; class Mammalia; order Carnivora; family Felidae; genus Panthera; species Panthera uncia. The sequence goes on along the minus strand of NW_026057586.1, from coordinate 52,061,401 downwards.
TTGGATTGAATTTCTAGACTGTTTGGATAATATAGACTTTTTATCAATATTAATTCTTCTAATCCATGATCATGGACTGTCATTCCATTTGTTTATTTCATTTTCAATTTTATTCATTAGTGTCTTATAGTTTTCAGTTCAGGTCTTTCACGTTTTTGGTTAAATATATTCCTAAATAGTTTTCTTCTTTTTGATACCATTATAAATGGGACTTCACTCAATTTGTTTATTAGTTCTGACAGTTTTTTGGTGGAGTCTTTAGGGTTTTCCATATATATAATCATGTCATCTGCAATAGGGACAGTTTTACTTCATTCTGATTTGGATGTCTTATTTCTTTTTCTTAATTGCTCTTGCCTTTATTATGTTGAAGTATGTTCCTATATCTACTTTGCTGAGCGTTTTATCATGTTGAAATTTGTGAAATGTTTTTTCTGCATCTACTGAAATGATCTTATGATTTTTATCTTTCATTTTATATCATATCGATTGGTTTGTGGATATTGAACCATCCTTGCATCCCTGGAATAAATCCCACTTTATCAATGTGTATTTTTAAAAATGTATTACTAATTGTTTTGCTAATATTTTGTTGTAGATTTTTGTATCTATATTCATCAGAAATATTAGCCCATATTTTTCTTTTGTTGTAATGTTTTGTCTAGGTTTGGTAATACTAGGTTTGGCTTCATAAAATGGGTTTGGAAGTGTTCCATCCTCTTCTATTTGTGTTAAACGCCTTCCTTGTGTTAAACGGTTTTTAGGACTTCATCATACTTTATCAGTTGATTTTTAGCTATATATATTCATAATTTTAAAATATTGGCTCCAGAATTTGTAATATGCATTTTTATTTATTACAGTTTCCTTTGGTGGCACTGACTTATTTTATTAAAATATTGCATCCAAACATTTCTAACTAATAAAGCTTTCCACTCTGTCACCAGTCTGATTGTGGCTTGGGAGAATATGTCAAGGTTAGCTAAGTTCTCCAGTCTCCTTTGGCTTCTATACCTGGCTCCCCAGCTGCCTTTTTATGGTTTTCTCATTTGAGGTTCCCTCAGTTAAATCTCTGATTCACTGCTTGTCCAAGCCAGGGCTGCAACTTCAGGCTAGCAAAGTTGCAATTTTCCCTTGTTTGTTTTCCTCCAACTTTGCCATGATAGTTGATAAAATCACAGATTTTCTTCCTATCTCCCAAGTTGATGCTACATGCCTCGGGCAGTAAAGCTGCCCTTTTTGAGGCCAGTCAGACACTGGTAACTCTATTGCTTTTGTCAAATGACCTGGGTGGGGGCTGAGAGGAAGAATGAAAGCAACCCCTGGAAGAAAGACAGTGACTTTGGCTGGTTTTTTTTAATCTTTATTTACTCTTGAGAGAGACAGAGTGTGAGCAGGGGAGGAGCAGAGAGAAAGGGAGACACAGAATCCAAAGCAGTCTTCAGGCCCCGAGCTGTCAACACAGAGCCTGACGTGGGGCTCGAATCCATGAACCGTGAGATCATGACCTGAACCGAAGTTGGAGGCTCAGCTGACTGAGCCACCCAGGTGCCCCTGACTTTGGCTGTTCTTAACTAAAGTTTGAATCATTTTTCTAGAATAAGATCTCAATTTATTGTCTGGTTTTGATTCATTTTCAGAGCCCAGACATAATTGTATTTGTTCAGTTTTATATTGTAATTTTTTGTGTGGAAAGGATTCACTGATCTTTTCACACTACTAAAGCTGTAAGTTCGTTACATATTTTCTTTTTAAAGGATAGTAATATGCTTTAAAAATTAATTTTAGGACCTTAAAAAGATGTTAATGGTTTTATTTTTCTGCTAGTAACATTGTCTTTGGGGAATAATTCTATAACTGTCACTTGGCTAGAATAAGCTTAACATGAAATTTATTTCATGCCAAGGCCATACTGGTTCTCTTAGGTTGAAAATTAAGAATGCTAAAATTAAAAAGTTCTTAAAATATGTTTGAAGAAACAGACATTAGAACCCTCTAGCATATATGATACAGAGAGAGGTGCCAAATGTTTTCTTTTGATTATTCTCATTCGTCATTTAGGAGAAGTTTATCTAAATCCAGTTTAGACATCATAGAGTTGAGTGAACAGATAATATAAAGTAGCGTGAGACACTGCAAAGGAAGATTTGGCAATAATATCCAAGTACCCTAACTAAATAGTAAAATATTAATGATATGCATATACATTAAATTTAAGCCTAATTCCTAGTGGGTAAAAATCAAAATTTTCCCAAACTGGGCTATATGATTTATGGGTCAGTGTTAAAAAGGAAAATGGGTGAAGGGGAGAGGGAGATACAAGCCCCCAGTCATGGAATAGCTAGAATAAAAGGAAGAGTGTAAGGAATACAGTCAGGGGTATAATAGGGATGCAATGGGACAGATGGTAGCTACATTTGTGATGAGCATAGCATAATATATAAACTTGTCAAATCACTAAGTTGTACATATGAAACTAATGTAATATTGTGTGTCAACCCTCTCATTTTCTTAAAAAGGTAAAACACTTGTGAAAATGACCTACTCAATAAAAAAGATTTATTCATTCATTTAGAAATGGGCAAATAAAATATATATCTCATTTTCTCTGCTATGGAAACACGATATAGTGAATGTAATTTGTAAAAGTACTCACACTGTCCTGAAGTGTTTGTGTGTGTGTGTGTGTGTGTGTGTGTGCGCTCGCACATGTATGTGTGTTTGTAGGACCAGATAGCACAGAATTGGATAATGAGGCAATCATTCACATTCCTTGTGGAAAAAGAGTTTTAAAAATAAAAACCATAATTTTATTTCTTATCCTCATTAGATTAATAAAAAAGTAGTGTTTTGAGTGACCCCTAGTGAGGTTTGAGAACCTGATGTTATCCAAAGGATAGCCTAAAAATTGCTATTTTTTCAATCTAAACATTACTTACTACCTCATATTATTATATGCTTTATTTTTATGTAAGAATGTATCAACTCTTATAATCAGGGAAGTGATTTTTTTTAATGTTTATTTTTGAGAGAGAGAGAGAGAAAGAGTGAGCGAGCATGGGTAGGGGAGGGGCAGAGAGAGAGGGAGACAGAATCCGAAGCACAGAGCTGTCAGCACAGAGCCTGTCATGGGCCTCGGACCCACAAACTGTGAGATCATGACCTGAGCCCAAGTGAAGAGTTGGATGCTCAAGGGACTGAGCAGCCAGGTGCCCCATAATATTAACATTTTAAAAGGAATTTCCTAGTGTTGTTGTAATGCATCTTCTGAATTTCTTTTATCATTTTTTAAAAATCAGTGCTGTCTTAGATTTCTTGAGAAGAATTCCTCTTAATTCATTTGTAAATGTGACTACTATAATTAGCCAAGATCCTTAAGTGCCTACGGAATAACCAGGAGTCTCTCAGGAGAGTGTGTACAGAGTTGGGTGAGGCAGCTTAGTGGGAATAGAGAAGGGGAGGCCTGGTCCTGTTTCAGTTCTTGGAGTTTAATACTTGTATGATCTAGTTGAGATAAAAGCATGCAACATGTAATGATATGATAAGACACCCATAACAAGTCTTTTGGGATGAAAAACATTTTCGGAAATTTCTTAAGGGCTGAATGTACTAAGAATATGAGTTTTTAGTGAGGAACAGAAGAGGTAGTGTTTCTTTTATGAAAAACTCAGATTTCACAGAGAAGGAGGCTCCTGTTGTCTGGTAAATTCGCTGGCCACCATCTGGCTCTGTTCATTAAAAGAGTAATCCAAGCAGAGGAACCTGCTGCTTGCAGCAAAAGTTGGAGCCTGGTGGGTTTTAGGTGCTTAGCAGGAGGTAAGCAGTCACATAACGTGTTCCCAGACACTCGAGGTCAAAGAGGGACATGTTTTGTCGATATTCTCTGGAAGATGCTCGCAGCCCTAGGGTCAGACTAATGCCCTTAGATGTTTTTGGTTTTCTTATAGAGGATCAAAATTTAAAAGAAGTTTGTGAAAGCACAACTTTGATTGCAAGAGACAGAAGATCAATATGAAGCTTGATCTGATTTGAGGAATTTACAGTGTTCTCATTATAATTATTTTAAAATTTGTATGAGGGAACTTCATTTGGTTTCTTGGTAGAAGAAATTATATATATCTATATATCTCATATGTATATATAATAGGCTATATATACAAAATATATAATAGTGTATATAGATATATAAATGTATATGTGGTATACTGGAAACATGAAATTTTGAGTTAAATGATAATTCTGGTTTAATTTTTTAGTAACTCTGCACTTTAGATGTCGATAAATATCTCTGAACTTTAGCTTTCTACACCTCTGAAAGGTCTTATTTGATTCATAGAGTTGAGTGAAATCAAATGAGATATTTATGTAAAATATCCTATAAACAATGAAAGATATAAATGTTAGTCATCCCTAATACAACATAGAGAATTTTACTAGAGGCTTATAGAAAGTGGAATAAATGATCTATTACTGTTATTTTGACTCCAATATCACACTGTCTTGATGAGTATAGCTTTATAGTAAGTCTTCAAATTGGGAATTGTAAGTCCTCCAACTTTGTTGTTCTTTTTCAAAGCTATTTCACAAATCTGGTTTCTTTGCATTTCTATATAAACTTTATACCATTTGCCTATTTTTAAAAATGTTCAAATGAAGAAAATTGTTAGGACATAAAATCTAAATAGCAGGAGACAAAACCAAATTTTTAAGGTGATTGATAAAACAATTTCAAAGTAAATACTTGAAAAAATCAAATTTGGTGCTGTCTTTTGTTGATAAGGGTATTCCATTAACTAAATCAATTTCTTAAACATTTATCATTAAGGAAAACTATTAAAGACCTCTAAAATTTCAACAGTAAAATTCTGATACAGGAATTGCTTTTATTTCTGACTCATTATTATTTTTTTTACCAACTTTGATTTTTTTTTTTTGAGAGAGAGAGAGAGACAGAGACAGAGAGTGAGTGAGCATGTGAGAGGGGCAGAGGGAGAGAGAGAGAGAGAGAGAGAGAGAATCCCAAGCAGGCTCCATGCTCAGCCAGGGCCAGAAGCAGGGCTCACTGCAAGCAGGGCTCTATCTTAAGACCCTAAGATCATGACCTGAGCCAAAATCAAGAATCAAGTGCTTAACTGACTGAGGCACCCAGGCGCCGTTTTACCTACTTTGATTATGTAAAGTGTTTAGATTACAAATTATATTGCCTTGTTAACAGTTTATATACTGTAAAACCTTGGATTGCAAATAACTTGTTTTGCAAGTGTTCCACAAGACCAGCAAACATTTCTAATAAATTTTAACTTGGTAAACACATGATGTCTTGCAATATGAGTAGTACATGATGCCAAACAACTGAGCCAGTGGTTCTTCTCTCTTTCTTTTGCTGAGGGATTGTGGGTGATTGTCAATGCAGTGTCACTTTTCCACAAAATCCTCAAAAGGAAGCAAAAGCAAGTGTTATTGAATAGTTTCCCTGTTAAAGTTGCATGAAAAGAAAGATTCCATTGAGCCAATAGATAGCAGTGATTCTGTTAGTGATAGTGAAAGTCGTCCAACACAATAACCCTCCTCTCTCTTGTCTCCCTCATACCAGCCACCAAAGTTTTTAAAGGTAAATTCAGGTTGATTTATTTTTCTTTATATGCTGTATTATCTTTATTATTTTGTATTATATTACAGTATTGTAATCATTTTTATATGGATATTTTTGGGTTGTAGAATGAATCATCTGAGTTTTCATTAGTTTTTATGGGGAAATTTGCTTTGATATACAAGTGCTTTGAATTACAAGCATGTTTCCGGAACAAATTATGCTCACAAACCAACGTTTTACTGTATTTCACAATGAGCATGTTCATTTGATAACCTGATCTATTTAAAACCCCATAAATTCTTGGTACGAATGATTAGATTTTATATTTTTCATCATTGTATTTTAATCTATAAATACATTAATTTATATTTCTAAACAAAATTGGTATAGAAACTCTTGTGATAAAAAAAGGTAATTAAATTTGCAAAAGACTGTCCCATAGTCAGGTTTTTCCTGTTAGTAGTGAGTTTGATTCTTTTACATTTTGGTGAAAACCTCAACAAAAGCAAAACGCAAAACAAACAAAAGAATATATCTTTTCCTACTTTTGCTTAATAAGTTTCCAATTGTTCATCTTTTAACAAAATTACATTATTTTGTAATTCAGGGTTCTTTTGGCATTCTTTGGCTTATAGATATGTAATTCCAATACTTGCTTCCATCATCATACCCCCTTCTTTGTGTTTCTCTGTGTGTCTGTGTCTCAAATCTCCCTCACCTTTCTCTTATAAGGACATCGATCATTAGATTTAGAACCCACCCTAAATCCAAGGTAATCTCATCTTGAGACCCTTAATTTAATTATCTGCAGAGACCCTTATTCCACATAAGTTCACATTCTGAGGCTGTGGATCGATCTTGAATTTTTGGGGGGCACTATTCAGTTCGCCACAATAGATTCATATGGGACAGAAAACCTTAAGTCAGTTTTCACTAGTTGTTTTTCTCCCCCATATGTCATCCTATTTATTCCCCAAAAGAAAACAAGGCCAATTTGATTGCTTTGAGTTTAGTAGGATTCATCTGGCTATGTTTGTAGGTGGTGGGGTAACTGGATATTAACAAAGCATGTATCATACATGCTTTTTTTGTGTTTTACTCTAGAAGGCAGAATTGCTGGGCTGAGTCAGGGTCCCACTTGAGGGCTCTTTTGCCTTTTTTCCCTTTTAATTTCCAGACATAGCAGAGTTTTGGTCATTGCTTTGATTTCCTGCAGGTTAGAAGGTAAAAGATCCACAAATTCTTTTTTTTTAAGTTTATTTATCTATTTTGAAAGAGAGAGAGAGAGAGAGAGCACACGAGCATCACCAGGGGAGGGGCAGAGAGAGAGGGAGACAGAAAGAATCCCAAACAGGTTCTGCACTGTTAGTGTAGAGCCCCATGAGGGGCTCGAACTCATGAACCTCGAGATCATGACCTGAGCTGAAACCAAGAGTTGGATGCTTAATTGACTGAGCCACCAGGCATCCCTAAGATCCACAAATATTGATTTGAACTGAGGGGAAATAGATGGTCCTACTTAGATAGCAAGGTATATACTGAAACCACATTCCAGAGGTTCTTACCTTGTCTCCATTAATAATCAAGGGATACTTTTTTTTTTTAATTAACTGTTGTTCCTCATGTATGTCTCCCTGAAAAAATCCACAGGGAGGAGTGGTGAATGACAGAAGAGGTCTGGGCATTCTTAGCAGGCCTCTAGGCATAGTACCAACAAATAGCCCATCCAATTTCCACCTGTTAAACTTCATACCCATTCCTCCTTCAATGGCAACATGGAATAAATACTGCCCTTCATGGGATCATTTTTTTTTTTTCTGAGGAGGTATAGATAGGATAGGCGTGTGTGGTTACAGAGCAGGTGAAGCTGTGGACACACATCCTAAGGAGGCTATTTTGTTGGCATTATCAAGATAGCCAACATACAAACTTGCCTAAAATATATCATCCAGAATACATTTGGCTTAAAGCAACAAATGGGTGTAGTTAGATATCTGTTGTCAAATCCCAGTTATCCTCTGAGAAATAGTAGCTATGGCCATTAGGAAAGGGATTATGACACTCTTTAGAAAGTAAAAAGAACTAATAAATCTTATGTTACTATTATTATAACAGGATTTAAAAATTAATAGAAGAGCAAGACCTGAAAATATGATGTTTTGAAGACAAGGCATACAGGAAACAAAAGGAATATAGATTAGGGGGGCAAGAATTAAAGTGTGAGATTGTAAGTGAAAGAATAGGCCACAGGGGGATATTTTAGAGAATTTTAGTAAATATTTTGTTAGAAAAGTGAAAATGTAATAAGGAGGACTAAACATATTTAAATAAATGTCTCTCTCTCCCTGTTAATAATAAAAGCTATAGTTTCTTAGTGAATCTTGTTTAGAAGTGAATATTGAACCAATGGGTTTTTGATGGAAGATACTAACTTTTCTGAATATATAGATCCACAAAATATATTGAGTTGTTTTCTGGCTCTGATTTCTATGTTTTGAGGGTAGCAAAGAGTATTGAAAGTTTGTACAAAAAAAAAGGGGGGGGAAGCAGAGGTGGGTGCTTAAGAGCAGGTTGTAGGAAAGAAAAAAAATGGGAAACTCCAGCTTCATAGAACTGTCTACATGTTCCAGTTTGTATTTCAGGATTTATTTTGTAATATCACAGAGTTCTCCAGTGGAGCTTGATGTAAATTCAGCCTAAGATGAAAAAAGTATTAATGATGACAATTAACAAGGTCTAAAAAATGAGTCAGTGATATTTAGGAGAGGAATGAAGGAAATAAAATAGAAATGAGGGAAAATATTCTCCAAATATAAAGCACCTTATTTTGTTGTATCCAAAACACTCAGTGTTCAAAATAGGAGAGATGATCTGTGAGTCCGAATTATTCTCTGATTTTTATCCTTCATGCAGGTCTGATCTGGGAAGATAATATTAGAGAATACCCTCCAGTGAAACAAATAGCAAATCTTTCTGTTATAATATTTCCCACAAAAGCTATTACTCTCTTTTATTCTGTTGTTCTATGTGTTGTTCTTCCTTTATCATTAGGGTGGAAAACCAGAAGCTCTCTTTGCAATTAACAATAATGATAATAATTTATAATTAATATCAGCTGCATACTAATTGAGATGCAGTGTCAGGGCACGTTTCTGACTCTTGATTGTTCATGAAACTGAGAAAGCACTGATCTCAGTCTAGAATTCAAGTGAATCTCAAGAAATCTGTTTCTATGAAGAGGTAGGTGGAGCGAGTAATAGTACTACCTAGGTACTACCTAGTACTACCTAGTAACCTAGGTACTACCACCCAAGGTTACCACCTAGAACCTTCAACAGCCTTTTTGGACCTTGAGGGGTGCTTTAGGAGGGCAATAGCCACCTTACTCCAGCCATCTTCCTTCATCTTTATCATGTCAATGAAAATGAAGATAATGTTACTTTAGCTATTACTTACTCTTTCATTGATTATTTTAAAATTCTTTTAAAAAAACTACATTATTCTCTTTGTAATATTTCTTTATAGGAAGCAAATGTTTAGGTCCACATATTTCATAAGTGTCTTTATTATGTTATGTTATTATTACACTAAGTATGTTATTTTGACTTCTGAACTATAAACTGTATGTTTATAATTGCTCACTTTTTAAGTTTAGGTTGTTCACTTATGTTGTCACCCTTGATGTAAATTGCATCTGTTCTTTAAGACGCTTCTAGCATGTTGACGTTATATAGTTTCTAACTAAGGTAGAGACTACATCTCTTTTAAATGAGATCTGTCTTTCAGTTATAAAGAAGGCTATACCAGAAATGCCCATCCTTGGACATATGCTATGTATAGAAGGAAGTAGATAGTAACAGTAAGGAAATGAACTGAAAGGCTCAGTGATTGAAGAAGATACATAATTGGTGAGGCTGGGAGGTTCCTTCTGAAGAGAGTCATTCTGTGACGTAGCAGCACTGTGCTAGCTTTTCCTCTGGTCACAGTTTTGTGCTAAAAGTCATGGATCTATACGGAAAATGTAGATCACAGCCACTCAATGTCCATGAACAGTTTGTTACTGGCCTGTGGCAAGATAAATAGAGATATAGACAATAAATACTTAGAAAATTTTGTAGCAACATGACATTGTCATGACAATCAAGGTTGGCATTCAAGCTTGGATCAGTGGCTGTGTCTCATTGAATGGGTATAGACCAGTTTGCATGTTAGCAAACTTACATGTGTGAACTGTGTACCAGTTGTGTGTAGTGACAGATTAGAAATAATAATAAAAAAATATTAGCCCTTCCTCACAAATAGTTGGAAAACACTGATGTTGATGACACTGTCCCTGCCTTGCATGTCTTCTCTATTTCTATTAACCAAAACCTCACAAACATACCTGAATCCATCCACATGCAATTAAGTGGCTTGAAGAGCACCTCCCAAGGAACAAAGCCACAAGTTTTGTTGACAAATCAGTATGCAAATAGAGTCCTTAAGTGGTCATTGAATTACCAGAGGAGAAATGAGGACATCTGACTCACTGCTAAAAAATAGAATGACAGTAATCTGGAAGAGAAGGATGAAGTTTATGCCTAAATATGAAATTTTATAAATGGCATTTAGATAATATTTAATAGCACAAAATACTTTGAAATTGGCACAGAAAGTGCCATACACGATTAATTCCAAAGTCTTGAAGCTAAAAGAGGCTGTGACATAGGTTTAACCTGGCTCTGCAGGGCTACTTAGTAAACAGGGCAATGTGGGGTAATTGATGCCAATTCTCAGGGCAGAGGTAATTTTTTTCCTTGTTTTCCAAGCTGCTTGACATTTTCCTTTCTAGCAAAAGGCACACTGTTGGAGATCCCATGAATTCACTGCAGACATTATTTACAGTAGCCACTTGGTTTGGTGACCTGAAATCAAGAATTTTTCTCTGACAAAAATGACACGAGAGAAACATATCACACCAAAAAATGGTTGAAACAAAGTTTTGATCCTCTTAGTAACTAAATTGGAAAAAATTGCTTCTCAAGTAAACCAAGAAAAACTTTGTGCTTCTCCAGGGCCTGCTTCGTGGGTAAAGGTTGTGAATTATACTTCTTGTACTTTATATTCATCTTTAAAAAAAAATTATACTGCTAATGATTTATTAGGCATTTAATAAGTGCATCTTGAATAGATGGTGTGATCAATGTGTCATTAATATAGCAGAAAGAGCCCTGGGCCATAGTTTAAGGCCCAGGCTCAACATTGCCAGTTGCTGGTATTGTGACCTCAGGTAGTACTTAATCTCGTCTTCTTTGGTTTTGTCATTTATAAGAAGATGTAACAGTCTTTTTTTTTTTTAATGTTTATTTATTTTTGAGAAAAAGAAAGACTGTGAGTGGGGGAGGGTCAGAGAGAGGGAGACACAGAATTAGAAGCAGGCTCCAGGCTCCTAGCTGTCAGCACAGAGCTGGATGCAGGGCTCAAACTCACACACTGGGAGGTTGTGACCTGAGCCAAAGTCAGATGTTCAACCCACTGAGCCACCCAGAACCCCCACACCCCCCTCCCCATATAACAGTCTTTTGCTTAACAGTGGATTGCTTGAAGTGTTAAGTTGCTTGATATTAATATGGTTTTTGAATTATAAAATATTATAAAATATCAAGGAATAAAAACATGGACATATGTTTTCACAATTTCCTAATGCCCCCTGAAACAATTAAGTTAAATCATTCCATTCCAAATGAACTAGAACTAAAATTGAATATAACTGATAAAAATAGATACAAACCAAAGTAACAATGATTTTACATAACATTCACTAAACTTATTTATTTCAGGACTCAATTATTTTAGGAGTTTTTATTTTTTTTTTTTGAGATAATTAGAGATCTTATAGCAGGATGCATCATCTTCTGATTTAATGAAGTATGTCACAAAACATTCAGCATGAAAGAAATGAGAATAACTCATCTTTTCATCATAGTAGGATTAAATACAATGGACCCTCTTCAGTAGAGAAGCACCAATAAATAAACAAACAAACAAACAAACAAACAAACAAAGAAATTTTGATAGCCCAGAATAAAATTCTTCTTAGTGTAAATATAGCCTCTATCACAAAAAGGAGTTGGGGATTAAAAGATAAACTTTAATGTTTATGAACTAGTGAGCTTCTCTAGGAAGAGACACTATTTAGCAAGTTTATAATGACAGTGCATAACTTTTTATAGAGTAATTTTCGCTAACAATTTGAACTTTGATATAGCTTACATAAGAAACCAGGAGAACTCGTGAAGTTGACAGTTTTAAAATGGCCATTTCCATTTCTAATCTTGTAGAACTCTAGCACTCCAAGGTAAGAGAGACATTTACATATGCTTAAGGTTAGCATGATGCTATTAGTCAAATTTAAAAGTAGAACTTTACACGTCACTAAGGAAGAACATCCAGAAATGCTATCTTCTAAATGTAATCATATTTTCATGTTCAAAGTCAAGATTTGCCTTCTGTGATTTCTGTGGAAATAAGATGGTTTGGGTAAAAAAAGAAACCCCCTACCTAGAAGTATAAAAGCTGTATGGTAGACAATGAAATGATTATAGGAAGTGGGAATGCTTTTATTTCTCTCACTATCTGTAACACTAAAATGAGCTCATTTTGAGCATATTCTTAAATTAGCATCTGCAATAACAGAAAAGGATAGTCTTTCCTAAAACAAAAGCTCTTGCTATGAAGAAACTTATGTAATAGGACAGCTCCTTCTTCAAGTGTTGAAAACAAGAGCTGTATTATTCCTTGGATTTGGGAATGGGGTATTCTTATTAGGTGAAGTTTTTGGTTAGCGAAATTTGAAACGTTGGGCAAGGAAGATTGCTTGTACATTTTTAATAGAAGAAAAGGAAGAGGGAAGGAAGAGAGAGAGATTGAGAAAGACCCATTTAGTTGAATATGATGAGGTTAAATTTCCAGAGGCTTCTGTTTGATAGTTGGTCTTATTCTCCAACAGACCCAGGTTCCTTGTCATATTACAAAGTCACTGCTTTTTGGTTTGTTCTTATTTTGTTGCTTCGGTAGTTCTCAAATACCTTTATTCTCAGAGTTTAAAAAAAAAAATAAGATGTATGGGAAAAAATGTGGATCAGGTCAGAAATGTGGAATAAGTCTATGAAAAAAATCTTGGTGCCATACAGAACCTAGAGGAATATTTATAAATGAATTTATTTGATTGTGTCATAAAGTTTTAATTTTCAGTTCTATTTTGAAGGATAGCAGGACCCAGACATTAAACAAAATAGAATCAAAGACATACTAAATTTCTCCTACAAAGATGTAGCAAGTCAATAAAAGTCTGAACTCAAATGAGATTGATCAGCCATTGTTCAGTGAAAAATGAAAACATCTCAAAGATCTAAAATAAATCCCGGAGACAAATGAACAAACAAAAATAAATTAAACTTTTGTTTTATGCCATAGTACAAAGCATTCAGAATCCATAGACAACTAAGATAATTGTTAAGAAAAACTTTGAAGCTTAATGAGGGTGAAAGAACTATGTATGAAGCAGAGATGACACAGTGGGGGGGGAGGATTAGAGGTATTTTGGAATAATCTCTTGAGGTCTCATTAGTGTTTAAAGAGACAAAAATTCCTCTTAGTCTCCAAAATCATGTAACAGAGTTCGAAACAGCTTAACTGAATCTAAAATATGTTTTATCAAAGCTCTGATAGGGTTGTTTTCACTTTTATAGAAATATATTAAAAATGTTATGTGTATTTACCCAGACCCAAAGGAGCACATGCTATCTAATTGATTTTATCTGCTGAAAGGATGACATAAAGGACCTTACATTTCATGATTTTCTGACATGTCACAAATATTTTCCATATGGAATATATCATTACTGGTTTGTGCCCAAAGCGATCATCATAGCATATGCAGGTGCTTTAAGAAAGATTGCTAGGAATTCATCTTCAGGATAGGGTGGGGATCACTCAGTGCCTGGAGTTAGAAGCCTCAAGTTGCAAGGAAAGGGCATCTTCATCTGGTACCTGTACATAGACAGAAGCCATTCCTGAATTGGGAGAGGTTGATATTTTGAAGTTCCAACAGATACGGTCTGTAAACAGTACATGCGCACACACTTTGTTTTGGCTAATCCTTCCCCAGTATTTCTCCTTCTTTTAAATTGTAGTACTTTCTTTGTCGCTTTCTGAAGGGAGAGAATTCTTTTCTCAAATATATTATTTTTGGTGTAAGCCAGGAATATTTTCAGGAGTAGTCAGGAGGCAAAGATTAAAACTGGGCTCTCTGACAATTCTGGAATGGCTAGTCAAGCTATTAAATAGCAGCTCTTGGATCTTTGAAAATAATGTCTGTCTAAAGGGTTGTGTAAGAGAAATGCATGTTTTTTCCCCTTCCTCAATGTTTCATATCATGTAAAGTTGCTATTAGAATCATACAACATTAATTTATGATGCTGTATTGAAATAGTGTGCTGGTTTTGTAAAAAAAAAAAACAAAAACCCACAGAGGACTGTTTGATTAACTGTATAAAATGAGAGTCAGAAGGAACAACAGTGAAATTTTATTTTTTGAGCACGTCTATTTTTTGTTTTTAGGTTTTGATATATACATCCACTAAAACTTTTTCAGTTTTATTAGTCTCTGCCTCAAGACTTCTGCATCTATTTTATTTTGGCTTAGATCTGTATTTAGAAAACAAGGAAAGTCTATTTCACTTTTTCTTTTTGGAGACAGAAAAATATTCAATATGTAATGTAAATATAATGAAAGATGAAAATCAGTTACTCATTTGTTTAGTATGGTCGTAAACTTGGTATAAAATGTTTGATGATTCAAATATCTTAATACTCTATGTGGTCAAAAAAAGAATTATACAGGAGTTGGGGCACCTGGAGGGCTCAGTCAGTTAAGTGTCTGACTTCAGCTCAGGTCATGATCTCGCAGTTCATGGGTTACAGCCCTGCATCAGGCTCTGTGCCGACAGCTCAGATCCTGGAGCCTGCTTGGGATCCTGTGTCTCCCTCTCTCTCTGTCCCTCCCCTGTTCATGCTCTGTCTGTCTGTCTCTCTTTCAAAAATAAACATTAAAAAAATTAAAAAAAAAGAATTGTACAGGAGCAACTCCCCCCGCCCTTTTTCTTTGCTTTTCCATTTTTTAAAATGTTTATTCTTGAGAGAGACAGAGAGAGAGAGAGAGAGACAGAGAGAGAGCAGGGGAGGGGCAGAGAGAGACAGAGACATAGAATCAGAAGCAGGCTCCACATTCTGAGCTGTCAGCACAGAGCCTGATTGATGCTGGGAATTGTTTTGACCAATAAAATGCAGCAGATATGATAATGTGTAACTTTCAGAGCTAGGCTTTAGGAGATCTTAGCTTCCACTTTTGCTGCTTGGAGCATTTCTTCTTGGATTCCAGTGTCCGTTCTCTGAGGAAGTCTAAGAAACCTTATGGATTGGTTCACATGGAGGAGAATGAAGGGTTTGGGATATGAGGAAAGTCACTTTGGCTTTTCTAGCTGCCCCAGGATGTTAGCCATGTCTAACCTACAGAACTGTGAAAAATATATACTGTTGTTTTAAGGCATTGAATTTTAGGGTGGTTTGTTATGTAGCAACCTGAAACAATTAGAAATATTTTTATGTCATTAAAAATTTTGTAAACATAATTGTGATGGCTTCAGAATATTGCATTAATATATACACTACAGTTTACCATTTCCCTACTGCTAGACATTTAAGGGGTACTCATTCTTCTCTCTTATAGATAAAACTATGAAATAATATTTTTATACATAAATATTAAGATTATTTTCTTGAGTTGGATGGCTGGAAAGCAAATTATTTCTTCAAATAATGTCAACTTGTAAGACCATCATTGAAGATTTCCAAGTTGTTCTCCCATAAACATTGAACACGTTGACATTGCCTTAAACTTAATGTTTAGAGTATCTCTTTCACTGTACCTTATCAATGCTGAAAACAGGCATTTAAGAAACAAAGTCATAAAAAAATAGAAATATTTTGCTAATTTTATAGGCAAAAATGATATTTTGTTTTAAATTGCAGTTGTTTCTTAATGAGGTTAAAACTATTTATATATTTAATAGCTCCTTTCAATTTAATCAGTAAATTAATATCATTTGCTATTAAAATTGTAATACTAGTATTTCTCTCACTGATTTGTAAGGCTCTTTGTTTTTAAGGATGTTATTTTTTTTTTATTTTTCTGGCAAATATTTTTAAAGAGCTTATTGTTTGCCTTATAATTTTGTTTGTTGTGGTTTTATATTTATATAAGTTTAAAATTTTACCCTTATTTATCCACTCGCTTTTATGTGGATAAATTTCATTTTCCATTGTCTTTAAATTTAAGTGTTCTTTCTAGCACTGCATTTTAATCATTCAGGAAACTATGATTTATATTCCAAGTGGTTGGATATTTTAAAATTTCTGCTCTTTCTCTTTTCCTTTTATTCCTTTTTTATTTTTGTATTTTCTTCAGGAACTTGTTCTATATCATTTGTGCTTTGTGGAATAAATTGAAGTTTTCCTTTTGGCCTAGTGATGATTTATTTTTGTAAACATTTGATTTATAGAAACATTTTCTATTTCTGAGGTTACAGAGTTCAGCATACTTAATGTAACCTTGTTATATGGTTCAATTCTTCTATGCCTTTATTTATTTTTTTATTGAATTGATTTGTCATAGATTGATAGTGGTGTGTTAAAATACCTCATGATTGCATAACTGTCATTTCTACTTTCATTTATAAGTTTTTACTTTATATACTTTGATGTCATGTTATTTAGTGCAAAACATTTGTGACTTTGTATCATTAATTCAACATTTATCAAGAGCTGGATATAAAAAGATAAGACATGGGGCACCTGGGTGGCTCAGTTGGTTAAGCATCGGACTCTGGATTTTGGCTTGGGTCATAATCTCATGGTTCGTGACTTCGAGCCCCACATCAGGCTCTGTGCTGACAGCACGGAGGCTGCTTGGGATTTTTCTCTCTCTCTTTCTCTCTCTGCCTTTCCCTGCTCACTCTCTCTCTCTCAGAATCAATAAATAAAACATAAAAAAATAAAAGATAAGATGTGGTCACACCTTTTGAATAACTCACAAAGTAGTGGGTAAACACACCAGGAGACATGATGGCACTACAGTTAGGATTGCCAAGAGAGGTGAGGGGATGGGAAGAAACCTGTAGGGGGAGGATAGCAGGGTAACATTTAGTCACACAAGGTGACCCTCTGCCTTGTCGAATGATTTCATCTTGAATTCTACTTCATTTCATAACTGTGCCACTCTTTTTTTCCATTCTTTTGTAAGCTGCATGTAACTGGGTTTTCTTTTAAAATTCAATCTGAAAGCCCAACTTTCAGTAAAAGAAATACTGAGTTCATTTAACAAACATGTACTGAGTTCCCACAATGTGCCAAGTACTGGGCTAAACCTGGGGATAAAATGGCAAAGACATCAATGCTCAAGGAGCTTGCACTTCAGTGTAGGAGTGGCATGTAAGTAAATTGGCAAAGCAGTAATGAAACCACACTAGGGGTTCCTACCCTAGATATAATCTTGAGTGCTGAAAGATAAGTAGGACTTATCTGTTAGGAGATGGAGACAGAGCTGGGTGTTTCAGACAGAAAATAACATGTCCAATTGCCAAGAGTTGAGAGAGAACACGACCCATTCTAGGACATGTAAGTAGTTGAGTATGGGTGAAACACAAAGGCTGATGGGAGTATGGGAATTGAGAGAGAAGGAGCTAGAGACAGAAATGGTCACAACAGGGTATATCCTATAAGGCGGCTCGCTTTGTTCAGAAGATTCTCAAGAGCCATTTGAAGTTGTTGAGTGGTATGACTGGATCTGCTTTTGAGTGATCCCTTTGGTGAATTTAGAGGTTGGCACATTTCAGTAGGAGAGAATGATGGAGTGACAATCATGATGAACAAATTGGAATGATTCTAAAGATACCAAAAAGTAGAATCCTCAGGACTTAATGACTGATTGGATATGGGAGGGTAGAGAAAACTGTGTCAAGGCTAATACCAAACTTTTCACCACCTCTTCTGTCCCCCCAGTTTGAGAAACTGTAAGGGTGGTGGTGCCATTCATTGCCATGAGAAATACTAGAGGAGAAACTTATTTTGGGATTTTTGGGGAGGTTGAGTTTGAGGCACTTGGAGAATATCTAAGTGGAATTGTCAAACAGGAAATTAGCTATAGGATCTGGAATATATGGTAGAGCTCTGGGATGGCACCACTGGGCTGACCAGTCAGCAACACAGAGGTTGGGCTGAATCCTTGTCGGGGGGGGGGGGGGTGGGGGGGTGGGTAATAACCCAGGTACAGAAAGGAGAAAAAGAGCCAGGAATTCTAACCCACTAGTGATTTTGTCTTCCATCTTCTTACTTTATTTTATATTTCCTTTCTGGTTTATTTGTTTTTTCATTTTTTATATGGATATTTAACTTAATATACTTAGGGTGCATGGAATAGAAAATCATTCAAGTTATCTCAAGTATAAGAAGGGTTTTATTGGAATGGGGAAAAAAAAAGGGGGATTCTTACCATAGAGGCAGTCCTCTGGAAAAGAAGATACCAAGGTACAGCTGGACCAGATAGAGACTGGACCTGGATTCTGGAGGTGTTTATAGACTCAAACAGTAGGAAATCTAGGATGGTCACTTGGATATTGCCATTAATGCGCCCAGTTACAATCAAGGTCTCTGCAATTCTTTGGATGTCTTATTGCTTCTCTTCCTTCTCTTAATTGACTTCCTCACTCTATTTTGTATCTTCTCTTCTCCCTAGTGGCTCTGATTACTCCTAGTTTCTGCTATTCTGTAACTCAACTTAGTTTTAATTTGTTTTAATGCAAAGCCCCTTTCAATGCATCTTCTCTGTTTTACTCACTGCTTCTAAATGCCTGAGTATTTCGGTAATTTCAAATTGCAATTCCAGAATTCAAGAGTCAGATCAATTAAGATTGTCCTCATTAGGGGCACCTGGGTGGCTCAGTCAGTTGGGTGTCCAACTGTGGCTCAGGTCATGATCTTGAAGTCCGTGGGTTTGAGCCCCACGTTGGGCTCTGTGTTGACAACTCAGAGCCTGGAGCCTGCTTCAGATTCTGTGTCTCCCTCTCTCTGCCCCTTCCCTGCTTGTGCTCTCTCTCTCTCTCAAAATGATAAATAAACATTAAAAAAAAAGATAGTCCTCATTAAAACAGAGCTTTTTTCGCTAGGATATCCACAGGGAACCAGATATTCTCATGCATTCATGGCCTATGCTATACTGGCTCAGTTTCCAATAACTTTTAAAATCTGTCACCGAATGCTCACTCCTGTGTTCATGACTTATTAGGGGATAGAGGAGAGAGAACATTAGGGCATGTGGAATGTCAGGGCATTTTACTGAAAACTTTTGGAAGGGTAGTGATATTGTGGATATAGGCTATATCCAAATTTGAACCTAAGGAAATTCTCAGAATATTTTATGTTACTATATTTATGGCTGTTCTATCTTATCTCATGTCTTCCCACTTATCCCCTCTGTCATCTCCATAACAAATCATATTCCATAATGAGCAGTTAGAGTCATTGGCCAAAGGGATAGGTTAGGAGGACTTGATGTTTGCTCTTTTAGGGGTCTTAGATTTATTTTTTCTTCCATCTTCACATAAGCATTATTTTACCAATTTAGGCAGTTAAATTCATGATGTCTTCAACTACTCCAGACTACCTAGGATCTACCATAATATATTACTCTTTATATGCTAAAGACCTCAAATTGCTGAAATTTTGTATATCAAACAGTATCAAACTAAGTAATAGTCAAGAGGGCCTGAAAAGAACACCAAGGGAAAATGCAAGATCTAGTAAAGGGCATTATAAGGAAAAATAAAAGGAAGTCATTACAGAAATTAAGGAAGAAATAAAAAAATAGACATCCTGTGTTCATGGATTGAAAGACTTAATATTTAAGATGACAATACTACCCACAATGATCTACAGATTCAGTGTAGTCCCTATTAAAATCCTAGCAATGTTTTTTTGCAGAAATAGAAAAATCTTATCATAAAGTCCATATGGAATCTCAAGGGACACTGACTAACCAAAACAATTTTGAAAAAGAAAAAAGTTGGAGATCTCACATTTCTAGATTTCAAAACTTACAAATCTACAGTAATCAAAACACTAAGGTCCTAGCATACCGATAGGCATATGGACCAATGAAATAAAATAGCGAGCCCAGAAACAAAACCTTGTATATATGGTCAAATGATTTTTGACAGGGCTGACAAAACTCTTCAATGGGGAAAGGACAGTCTTTTCGACAAATGATGCATGATCTAGAAATTCCGCCAATTGGTACACACTCAAAGGAATTAAAAGCAGGGACACAAACTGATTATTTGTACATCCATGTTCATAGCAGCATTATTTGTAATAAGAAAAATGTGGAAGCAAATTAAGTGCACCTCTTTGGATGAATGAATAACCAAATTGTGATAATACATACAATGGAATAGTATTTACCTTAAAAAGGAAGGAAATTCTGACACATGTTACAACCTGCATAAACCTTGAAGGCCTTATATTAAGTGAATTAAGCCAGTCACAAAAGGACACATACAGTAATAATTTCACTTATATGAAGTACTTAGATGTCGTAGACTCTAGGTCTAAAGTTCTCTTTTGGCCAGCAAAAGAGCAGACACAGGATTAAAGCAAGAGAGGCTAATGTCTGGGAAAAGACAAGAAATCCAGATAAGGGTCCTTGCCCCATATTTATTCAGATCAGAAAGCTTACAAACATGATGGGTGTGCACAAAAAGACATTAATTTGGGACATAATTGTGAACATTAATTTGGGACATGAAGGAAGGGGGGGTTTGAAGATATACAGTGTTTGGGGTTTGGGTCAATATAAAACAAAATCCTGGTGCTCGGCAGATAGTTAGAGAGTTGTTAACTGCAGACAGGAGGTGCTGTGTCTGTTTATCTTTGCTAACCTAGGAGATGAGACATATAGGGGGAATAACCTTAGGGTTAATAAGTCACCTTTTCTTTTGTTAACCATCTCTGCTCTGGGCTGCTTTGCCTGCAGTGCAGTGGTCCATAACCCAGTTCACCAATTTACCTAACCTGGCCCTATTCTCTGTGAAAGCAGCTTTTCTGCTATAGTACTAAATTGGGGGTGCTTCCACCCTGAACATCGAATCTTGTTTATTTCATATACCTATGTATTGGGCACCTTTGCACCATTTCTATTTTAGGCCTTTGTCTCTTCCTCTTTATTCTGGGGGCTCTGCATCCCCTCTCTATTTTGGGATGCGTTTGCACCTTCTTAGTCCTGGCACCTTTACGCCTCCCTATTCTCAGGGTGCCTTTGCACCCCTTATTATTCGGGTGCCAATCTGGTTTACCCAAACACAGGTGTGAGCATTTTATGGCTTTGTATTTCTTTATGCCTTGTTAACCCATTGGTGTAAGCCCTGGGGGTTCCTAAGCTTATCCCCCACACTTAGAGTAGTCAAATTCATATAGATAGAAAGTAGAATGGTGATTGCTAGGAGCCAGAAGGAAGAGGGGATTTAGAGGTTATTGTTTAAAGTGGATAGAGTTTCAGTTTTCCAAGATGAAGATTGTTCTGGAGATGGATGGTAGTGATGGTTGCACAACAGTGTGAAAATACTTAATGCTACTGACTTGTATGGTTAAGAATGGCTAAGATGATAAATTTTATATGTATTTTATCACAATTTTTAAAAAGTTATAAGACAAAGCTCAATGTCTTTTAGGTGTGGAGGAGGAACATTAGACCCATGGTTATGACACAGAGGACAAGGAAGAGCAGGAAATTAATTTTTTTTTGTGGCCATTCTGTATAGTTCACACCAAAAACCCATGGAGTATTAAACTTTTCCATTATTAAAATTAGCCCTTTTCAACAAATAACAGACAGTAACATGATTAGCTAAAAGGCAGGTCATGTCTTCTGCCAAGGGCTGCTCCTCACAGGATTTTTGGCAAGATATGTTACCTTAGGAAGGGAAGATGTGTGTATGTGTGTGTCAGGAACCATGATGGCTGTACTGTGGAGAGCAAGGCTTTTTGGAGGTGGAAGGGGTAGAAGATTAAGACATGTATTTTATTTTATTATTTTTATTTATATTAATTTATTTTTTAAATCTTTGTTTAATTTAAATTTTAGTTAATTAACATACAGTGCAATATTGGCTTCGGGAATAGAATTCAGTGATTCATCACTTACATACAACACCCAGTGCTCAACACACCAAGTGTCCTCCTTTGTACCAATCACCCATTCTAGCCCATCTGCCACCCACTTCCTTCCATCAACCCATATTTTGTTCTCTATCATTAAGAGTCTCTTGTGATTTGTTTGCCTCTCTTCTCTTCCCTCCACACCTAGAACAAAATGCGTTCAATATGGATACATTAAAAATATACATAGGTGAACATAGTAATAAGAAAAGGTTAATAATACACTCTTCACTGTCCAGAGAGCCTTCATTTTACATCCTTCCCCCCACTGACCTCAAAAGATCTTAGCATAAACTTCTAACTATAAAAAATGTAATACTATATTTTGACTATCTATATGAGAAAAAAAATCTGTAACATCAGTGTAATTGGTTTGTAGAATTCTACATGATTACATGATTACATTTTATGTAATAAGTCTCCATCTTTGGACCTCTTACTTACCTAATCATTCACTGGTAGCATGGTCTGCTTTGCATCTTAGAAAGATCATGCCAGTGGCTTTTGGTCAAATTTAACTCTGCCACTTCCTAACTCAGTTACTTTGGGTAAACCACTTAACTTCACTCAGCCTCATTTTCCTTGTTTAAAATCATCATCATGATCATCATCAAGCTATAATACTTACTAAAAGCTTACACGCTAAAATATAGGGCCAGGCACTTCAACATGCATTGTGTCATTTGAACTTCAAAGCACATGAAGTAAGTTCTACTATGATTACCATATGTCAGGTGAGGAAGCTGAGCTTAAGTTCTTACCCAAGCTCATATATCTAGTAAGAGGTAGAGTGGGGATAATACCTGCTACAGAGTTTCTGTGTGGACTGAATGGGAGAGTGTATGCAAATGTACTTTCAAAACTGATTCTCTGTGTAAACACTAAAATAACTCCTGGAGTTCTCACTAGGGAAACAAAATAGTGGCCTGAAGGTCTGGAATGTTTGTTTTTGTCTTCAGAATAAAAACTAAATTTCTGAAACACATTTTATCTCACTGCCTAGCTTAGATATAGGCAATAGCTTCCTGTGGTTTATGAGATTAAACATAGACAACTCACTGGGAATTCATAGTTCACCACTAAATAAATCTGACAATAACCTTTCTAACCCAACTCACCCTTACTTATTCTTTATGCCCCAGCCAAAATGGATTCCCTGTACTTTTCTGAACACACCAATCTTTTCTTCATTGTCTTTGTGTGTGCTTTTCTCTGTGTTTGGAATACTCTCTTCCAGTCTCTGTTGATATCATTTAAAATTTTCTCAAGTGCCATAGCTACTATGAAAATATTTCTAATGCCTACAAATGAATACAAACTTCCACTTTTGTTATCATAAATTGACATTTACCTCACTGTGCCTTTAATTGGGAATATTTGTGTCTTGATGTATAGGCTTCTAAGGTGTGGTGTCTGTGCGACCCTTTTTTGTACCTCTTTTAGAGCCTGAGATTTAAAAATTGGAGGAATGTCACTGTGAAGGTGTGTTTGTATTATGTGTGAGTTGGGGAGTGCTGGGGAAGTGGATGGTCCATTTAGTTAATTTCTTTCAACCAGTAATTTAATTATTAAATGATCCATCTTATGAATTTTGACTTAAGAATATTATTTCTCTCTCCTAGAAAAATCAAAAGCAGAAAATACTGTCATTTTGATGTTATTAAAATTTAGTCCAGTTCAGCCCATCCAGTCCAACCCAGTCCAGCCAGGCCATCTGACTTGACTTTTCACTAATTATCTTACAATTTGTAACAATAAGGGCTCTGTGAGCGAGAAAACTTTTCAAAGTTTGCCTGTATCCTATAGTAATGAGTGGACAGAGGATGGGGTCATTACATTAGTACCACTTACAGCAGCAAGCTTCCTAATTAGTCACAGAGAATGCATATGCTCCATTCCTCTTTGGCCTATAATTTTGCTCAGGGACACACACACACACACACACACACACACAGACCTTTTTATCTTTTATCTGCATGTCTCAAAAAACCCTTCTTTAGGAGAATATGTTTCTGAATTTAATAATGTGGCATTTTTTTAAGGCCAGAGGAGATCATTGTAAAACAGTTTTATAGCTCTTAGTGGGAAAAGATAAAGATAAAGGAAGAAAAAAATTTCCCAAAGTGCACAGAATCAATGTAGGAAATAACATCATTAAGTAAAATTGTTAGTCTTGGCTCTCTTTACACCATGTAGATTTTTAAAAATATATTTGGTATACACATATACTAAAAATTATTTGTTGTTTATCTGAAATTAAAAATTAACTGGAAATTCTGTATTTTGTCTGACCACCCTAAGCCTGAGTGTTCTTGCAACATGGCAGTGTGATCTGAGAGAAGGAGAGAGCACACCCAAGACAGAAGCCACAGTTTTTTTTATAACTTGAAATGCCATCACTTCTGCTATGTTCTGTTGATTAGAAGTGAGTTAATAAGGGGGCGCTTGGGTGGCTCAGTCAGTTAAGCATCCGACTTCAGCTCAGGTCATGATCTCATGGTCTGTGAGTTTGAGCCCCACGTCAGGCTCTGTGCTGTCAGTTCAGAGCCTGGAGCCTTTTTTGGATTCTGTCTCCCTCTCTCTCTGCCCTTCCCCCACTCACACTCTATCTCTCAAAATATGAATAAACGTTAAAAAAATTTAAAAAATGAGTAAATAAGTCCAACTCACATACAAGAGGAGGGGAATAAATTCTTTCCCATGAGGGGAAGTATAAGCAAAATGGTGGATGTGCATTTAAGAACACAGCCATGGGAGAGCACACAAGGGAATGTAAGCACTGTGCTCTATTGCACTGGACATAGTGACTGGCCCAGTGGTGAGCACATGTCCTAAAATCTGCCACATCAGACTGTTTTCCTGGGACAGACATTGAAAAAGAGTAGTTGTGTTTCCACGGGGTTGGTTAACTTGGATTGTAGAAATCTGAACTGCTGTTGGCCATTTTCTTTTCCAACTGTAAGGAGGAAGCCCATCTATAGTTGAAAACGGACATGGCTAATACACAAAGGCAAACATAGTGTCAAAGTGGAACAAAAAAAGAGCAAGACCTCAGTCAGTATCATTTGATTTCCTGGAGGTAGTTGTCCCTGAGCTTTGGAGTTTTGTATGTTAATACCAAGTCTTTTTTGGCCAAAGTCCATTTGAGTTAGGTTTCCGTCAAGAAGGTTGACTAGTATAGATACAATCTCTGCCAAAGAAGTTTATGGATCCACTGAGAACAGACATACTATTGTGGTTTGATAGGCTCTCTACAGTAAGTACTATAAGATATATATAAATAAAGTATTACAGCAGTGCAGAAGGTAGACACACCAATATGAACTATAGGAGACAAGGAAGACTTCATAGAGTAGTAGTGCTTGATTTGGCCCTTATAAGATCAGTAGTAGATTTGCAAGAGAAAAACATGACTTAGGGAGCTTCAAGTAGAAGAAATAGAAAAACCATGAAGAAGTGAATATATTCCTTCATGTTTGAGTAATGCAAATTGTTTCATGGTGACTATTGCATAGGGTGAGTAGAGTCACAAGAGGAAAGAAGTAGCAAGAGCTGAAAAGTATGGGGCAGATTAATACTTCATATGCTAAGCTTTCAGATATTACATCATAAGTGGTGGAGATCTTTCAAAGGTTTTAAGGAGGAGTGTAAAATGATTAGAAATGTATTTGAGAAGGCTAACTCTGGTGGCTATGAGGATGGTTTGAGGGGTAAGGAATGGAATCTGTGAGATCTGACAGGTAGCTGCTGGATTAGTGTGAATAGGGGATGAGTATGACATAGGCAAATGCAGTAATGGTGGGTATAGAGAAAAGTGGGCAGTGGGAGGTAGGAGAAGCAAGACTTGGTGACTGAGAATATGTGGGCAAGAAGAAGAAGACATATTTTGGGTAGGGCTAATATATTTATTTTGGTTGTGGTGAATTTGAGGTGTGGTGAATATCCTGACACCAAAGAATTATCACGTATGGAGAGAGTCTGTGGAACACATTTGGGGAGTACCTAATGGTAAATGGAGCTACTTCTAGTTCATTGAGTGGTCCATATTTTTGTTCTCTGCTCTGTAGAATTCTATAATCCAAATTAGAATTGGTGTTTCAGGGACTTTACATTGAAAACAAATGGTGATATTTGAAATATCTATTTTTAAAAATATTATGTTACCACTTTATACCTTTATAGTATTTTATGGATTTACAGAGTATTTTCACATGTGCTTTTTATTAAGTCATACCACAATCTGGTGAAATTGTTATAATTTTTATTTTTATAACTGAAGAAATTAGGTCTCCACGACTAAAAATACCTTTATCTCAGGTACCTGTGTCTCATTTGGCAAGAGTTTTGACGGAAAACCAAAGTTTTTAAACTATATATAATAACAACATTCACAAATATGTGAATTTTTATTGAAAATCACTATTTTCTATGCACTATTCTAGGCTCTGGGTTCATAGAGATATATCAAGCAGATTATTCTTCTTTGCTTTCAGACAACTACATATCTGTCTCTAGCTGGATAGTCTCTTCTGAATCTTATCTTAAACTGCCTACTTAATATCTCACTTTGGATATCTCAAATTCAATGTATAAAAAAATTGAATATCATCTGCTAAACCCGATTTTATTTTCCCCATATATTCCCTACCCTGATAACTGGAACAATTATCGTCTACTCAGCCATCAAGTCCAGAAACTGGTAATTACTCTATAGTAATTATGCTTCCTCTCACTTCCCTTCACTTCTTATGGATTCTGCCTCCTTGATACCTCTTGAATATGACCATATTTGTTCCACTGCCAGTTTAGAACTTGTTTAATTCTCATATAGATCATTACAGTAGTTCTCTAATGTCTCTTTTTCTTTTCTCTATGTCTCCCCTTTTCTGTCACTTAAACCAACCTGAACACTGTTAAAATACAAGCTTGAACATGACACTCCCCTTTTGAAATGATCCAAAAACACTGCATAATTTCCTTTTTAAGTTTATTTATTTATTTTGAGAGAGAAAGAGAAAGAGAGAGAGAGTAGGGGAGGGGCAGAGAAAGAATCCCAAACAGCACAGATCCCAAGTCAGGGCTCCATTTCACGATCTGTGAGATCATGACCTGAGCTGAGATCACAAGTTGGAACCTCAGTCGACTGAGCCACCCAGGTGCCCCTCACTACCTGTTTTTTTTAAATTAGTGTGTACTGTACCGTCAAATCCTAGCTCAATATCATTTCCCTTGGAACGAGTACTGGGGCTTCTAGTCTGATTTACATACCCTTTGCCATCCTAGCAAGGACCAGAATAATTACCTTACCCATTGCCTACCTGAATAGATTGTGAGATTCTTAAAGTCAGGGACTCGATCTTGTTCCAGCTTTGTACTGAATTAATTGTTAAGGTGTAGTCACCAATAGCTTTGTACCTGATACTTATCAACTAAAATATCAAATAGAATTTTAAAATTTCATGGTTCAAAAATAATTTTAATAAATGCATGAATGTATACATGTCTTTTTGTTTTTTATATGTAGTGCTTTGTCATAAATAATTTACAGTTACTTCTAAAGTGTTAATCTGTGCCTGGTTTTGTGATTCCCTGCTTGCTCAATCCATTTTGTAGACATTTCCCCTTTGTAACTGATGTCTTCTAGCTGTCTGTTGGCACAAATGCTGAATATCATGGCAAAAGGAACCAAACTATAAAAATACAGGATAAAGGACCACATTAATAAATCACCTTATTTACCTCCTATGCTGTTGCAAAATTAGTACCAACTGGGGAACTAAAGGGTTACAAAATGAATCTTAAGCTCTTTGAGCTTAAATATAATATAGTAAAGGACATTTTACTTTATACTTTGACAGCAAAAATTTTTGTTGCCATTGAGAATTATAGTCATAACAAATAGTTTTAATATTCTTTATTATAATTTTTAAATAGTTTTTAATCTGTACCAAATTAGAAATAAATCTGCATAGCCTTATTAGATTCTTAGGATTATTAGTAGGGTTGCAAGAAGTTTATTTCTGAGTTATGACTTTTTTTGGTGAGGTGAGCAAAATAAAATCTCTACTCATAGTCATCTTTACCAGAGTTGCAGTGAATGGCATGTAAATTATATATTTATAAACCACGTGTGGGAGAGCCAAGGAAATGAAAATGGGAGGACAACTGGGGAAATATAAACTAAAAATGGAGAACTTTTGATATGCCAGAATCCAGAATTTTGCCAGATAAATGTACTTACTGAATCTTTATGTAAAATAAACAAGAATAATTTTAAGTGAAAACTTTTTATGTATATGTCAGTAAATAACTCAGCCATCATTGGAAAAATGCATATAGATATATTTTCTCATTAAAAAATGGAAAATGATGGGCACCTGGGTAGCTCAGTTGGTTGAGCATCTGACTCTTGATTTTGGTCCAGGTCAAGATCCAAGGGTCGTGGGATTGAGCCCTGTGTTGGGCTTTGTGCTGAGCAAGAAGCCTGTTTAAGATTTTCTTTCTTTCCCTCTGCCCCTACCCTCTGCTTGTGCACATACGTGCTCTCTCTCTCTCTCTCTCAAATAAAAAAAAAAATTAAAAAAAGGAAAATGACAATGATGTGAATGGATCAAGAAAGTATAATACTAAGTGAAACAAGACAATCATAGAAAGACAAATACCATGATTTTACTTATATGTGGAATTTAAGAAAGAAAACAGATGAGCAAAGGAAAAGAGAGGGAGAGAGAGACCGAGAGAGAGAGAGAGAGAGAAAACTAAGAAATGGAATCTTAGCTATAGCAAACAAACTGATGGTTACCAGAGGGGAGGTCGGTGGGAACATGGGTAAAATTGGTGATGGGGATTTAAGGAGTGCACTTGTGATGAGCACTGAGTAACGTACAGAATTGTTGAATCACTATATTGTACACCTTAAACTAATCTAACACTGTATGTTAACTACGCTGAAATTAAAATGTGTAAAAATTTTTAAAGGAAAATGTACTGATCCCATTTTTATATTTTATTTTATTTTATTTTGTTTTGTTTTATTTTATTTTATTTTTGAGTTTATTTATTTTTGAGAGAGAGAGAGAGAGAGAGAGAACAAGCAAGGGAAGAGCAGAAAGAGAGAGAGAGGGAGACACAGAATCCAAAGTAAGCTCCAGGCTCTGAGCTGTTAGTGCAGAGCCCAACGTGGGGCTCAAACCCACCTGCAAACTGGGAGATCATGACCTGAGCCAAAGTCCGATGCTTAACCAACTGATCCACCCAGGGCCCCTAATGATACCATTTTTAAAAGACCCCCTTGAGAGGAAAAAGAGCAATAATGTAACATTAATAGTGTTTGGATTTCTAGAAAAAATAAGTGAATAAATTAAAAAAATAAATATGATTTTACTTGGGAAAATGAGAAATTATTGATGTCTTTGTCAATAAGTGGAACCCAAACAGTATTGCTATTGCTTCATCTAAGAGAGCAATGTATTAGAAATCAGCTGGCTCACAATTCTAGGTGGATCACATTTGTCAAGGATTGGTATAAAAAAGCTAGGCATAAAATAGTTACTGTTGATATTAATAGCAAATTGTGGTCTATTAAGAGCGAATCACAAATAAAATTTTATCCTAGGAAACTCAGAAGAAATAGGGAAATTTAATGTTTTAAGATAAGACATAAAGTGATAATTTGAATTCAGACAATGAGCGTTCATATCTACTGGGATCGTCATTTGACACTTCTTAACAACCTGTGCCCTAATTTTCTATTTACCTGGGCAATTAAATTCATGTGATACTTTAAATACTGACTGTGTCTTAAAAACAATATGCAGGATGTTATTAGTCATTTATAAGAAGTATTGTATCCTATAAAAAAATTCATGACAAGTTAAAATTTCGGAAAGTAAATACTCATTGTTTTATCATTGATAATATAGTCACACATGAGAGTGCAGAAGATGAAAAATCAGATCATGTTTTATTAAAAATTTTGGGGGTCTTTACATTTAAATATTTGGAGATGACAAACTGTTAATATACTCTTCTTCAACTTCTCTCACTTATGACTATGACAGGCATCATGAGTCGATCATAATGCTCTTTTCACTGGGTCGGTACTGAGCTTCACAATTCCCCCCCAGGATTCAAGGCATCATTGCCAAACAACTGGATTTGGTACTTGAGATGAAGCTTCTTTGCCATCCTGAGATAGGCATCCCTTTTTGGCAAAGGAAATTGAAGATGAGTTGGCCCAAATCATATCACAACTCTGTAACTGCAACCCAGATTAACTCCCTGTTAGTCTACCGAGTCCATTATTTTATATTACATTATATATAATATAATATAATATAATATAATATAATATAATATATTACTGGTTTATATTATATTATTTTACTGTATTTACTTCTTAAAGGGGTTGAATTCTACATAGAATTCTACATATAGCATTCATTCAATAAATATTTTTGAATGACAGGCTCAATTCTAAGCATAAAGTCACTTTTATTAGAGACTGATGAAGCATAATTGTGAATGTGGAAATCATTAAATGTATATACTTCTGGTTGAATGCAAATTCTGAGATGCTACTTTTTACAGAAGAAAGAAATACTTTAGTGATGGAGAGAGTGCTTACTTTTCATTTGTAGAGAAAATGAAGCTGTGCCAATCTAGGAAGATTCTTGTGAAGGCAAGAATGTACAAAATGGGGGAGCCAAGGTAATGAAACTTTAATTCATTTATTTAACTGTGTGCCTATGAAAAAAGTAGGTAATAGTTTTTGTCAAGTAGAAATGTAACGAATGGAAGAAAACAACTTGGGAAAAAAGCTATTAAGTTACAATATAGATCAATATTTGTTGAATGGATGAAGTATTGATGACTGGAATGCAAAGTAGGTGAGTGATCATGATGGGATGGGGTTAATTAGGGACATTTATGCTATGAAGTGGAATTTTAGCCCAAAAGTGATTGTTTCCTCAGGGAGCCAGCCACTTATTATGAATGTTCATTGACGCTAACATTGATTCACTCATGTCTTGAGAAGCCAGCCATTCTCTCATTTTGCCTCTCTAATTGTCTTGGCTAGAACTTTTAGTACAATAATGAATTGAAGTGTCCCTGTCTTGTTCCTGGTATTAGGGGGAAAGCATCCAGCCTTTCACAATGTTAACTGCGCATTTTTAATAGATGCCTTTTATCTGGTTGAGGAAGTTCTTTCTCTTCTAGTCCTTCTTTTTGTTGAATGTTTATATCATGAAAAGGTGTTGAATTTTTTTCAAATGATTTTACTGTATCTCATTTTTTATTCTACTGATATACATTAGTTTATTTTCAGAGGTTAAACTAGCCTTTTATCCTTGGGATATATCTTTGTAAAGATACAATTCTTTTTATAGGTTGTTGGATTTTGCTAGTATTTTACTAAGAATTTTTGCATCTATATTCATAGTTTTCTTGAGATGCCTTTAGTTTTGATATCAGGGCAATACTGGCCTCATAAAATGAGTTGAGATGTGTTTCCTTCTCTTCTGTTCTTCTGGAATTGTTTGTTAATTCTTCTTTAAATATTTCATAGAATCTACTCCCAGTTGCCTTTTATCACAGTCCCCATTGTTCCCAAGAGCTTCCTAAGGCTTGAACTTCTCCATGTTCTATTGAAAATAAAGTCAGCTCCTATGGGAAAAGATTAGAAGGCATATGTTTTATAGCTTGTTTCTTCTCCCAGGCAAAATTTCTGAACTAGGCATCTAGAGCTGGGAGTATGGACTATGGCAAGCTTCTCTCTGAGTGATACACCACTTTGTGAGCTGAATACTTGGTGGAGGGGTGGGGCAGCAGCCTGATTTCCTCTGAGTTTGCTCTCCTGGCATGGAACCATTGCCTTCTGAGCCAGGAAACAGTGGTTAGAATTCTGAGAATGTTATGGTCAAGATACAGCCTCCATTCCACAAGTTGGGGATGGACAAAATGACCTTTCAGCCACATTTACCTGTGATTTAGTTTCAGCAACAGGTGGCTGGTGGCAGGATGAGATATACTGAATTTCTGTTCTTCCTGGGAGAAAAACACTCTAACATTCCAAACATGCAGAAAAATAGAGGGGGATTTCACATATATTAACATTTTTCCATATTGGCTTCAGAATTATTTTTCATAAAGAAATAAAATGTCACACATAAATTTGAAGTTTTATTTGCATTTATAGTGGGTATATATAAAATATATGTGAAACCAAGAGGGAGAGAAACATAATATCAAAGTTTTTCTAGCATCTGAGCTTTCTTTAGCATCACCATAAGTGAGTCCAATTTTTTAATCTAACAACAACAAACCAATTAGAACCACTCCCAGGTGCTCTAGTTAACATGTTGGGTCTAGGATCTACATTATATTCACCTATATCAATAAGTTCAGCCATATCTAAAATCATGTTTCTCCTCCCTTGGCTCATCCATACCCTAACTCTGTTTGCTGAGAGAGACAAACAACCACTCACCAAGGCTTTCAGGACTTCCTTGGTGAGAGGTGCTTCTTCGTCTTTGAAAAACACCCAAATGGTGGTTTTCTGTAGGCCAGGTATACTTAGAGGAAATGCTGCAGTTGAAATGGCTTCCCCTATTTCAAAGGTATATGAAATCTTATTTTGCAGAGGTCAAGCATGTAATAGAATTTAAATTGCTGGTGTGGTTGTCAAAACAACATCAGAGGGGAGTGGTAGCTGAATTTTCTGAACTACAGCTATCTGTGTGGCTAACAGATCCTAAGGATCAAAGAAGTAGACCCCCTACTTAGTTCTATTAAATATTTATAATTGGATAATCTCTCAGTCTTACTTAGGAAACAATGATAGAAATTCTTGGCTTCTCAGCCAATTTTCAGAGGTAAGTTAAATCACACACATAGGGCCTCTGAATAAAGTGTTGGTGCTGTACCTTGAAGAAGGATCTTATAGTAATAACAAAAGTTTCTTCCCAGCCTTCCCCAAAGAGATCTATGTCTATTTACTAGAAAAAGTCTTCTAAGTAGGAAAAACATCTAGACCTTTCAGGGGTTATTATACTGAACAGATCCTCTAGGAAAGCAAAATTTTATGGATCAGTGGTCGGTCAGAGTGTCTTGTTGATCAGGTATCATGTAGAATCTCCTCAAGATGGGCCTGGATTATTTATAAAATAGCTGGGTATAATTAAGGATATTGTAACCTTAATCAAATGAGCTTCAAATGGCAGTTGCTGTCCTAGAGGTAATCTTTTTTTCCTTTAAGGAAACCAGCATTTGGTTCTTGACACTTGGTACAAAGTTATTGATCTCCCAAATGGCACTCTACATCCCAAACAGAACACTAAATTGTGTTTGTTTTTGTTTTTGTTTTCTCTCTTGGAAGAAAACCAGGATACCTCTATTTACTTGTCTGAGGGATTACATTAATGCTATTGCTCTGTGCTAAAACTTAGTTCTTGGGAATCCTGATGGTCTCACTCTTCTAATAGGGCTTCGCAGAGGCTCACTTCATTTATAACTATCACATTTATAGTATCTTAAGAGCAGGAAGTAGCAAGTCCTCTAATTGTTTTGTTAAGTCATACTCCAGCCAGAACCAAGACATAATTCCTAATAAACTGGTGGTGCTGCTCATTCAATGAAATGTCTGGAGATTTTTGGTCTGGGCATGTTGCAATTTGCCTTCCAGTGTGAAGTTTTGTACCACACACCCCTGTCACTATATAAATAGTCTGTCACTATATATATACTCTGACACAATTACATGATGACCTAAAAAGCTTCCAGCTCTGAATAGGGGCCAGAGCTGGAAGAGGTACTCCACCTTATCCAGGCTGTATTCCAAACATCTTTGCTCTTATGAGTTAGAAAATTCAATGGTGCTAAAAACGTCCATGGAAGACGAGGATACTGATTATAGTCAGTTGCCATCCCTAATACACAGTATTAGGATACTTTTGGATGCAGAGGTATGTCTTTTTTTCTAAGTAACTATTTTCTATTTGGAAAAGCTGCTCTTGGCTTGCTATTAGCCTATTCAGATAATAAAATCCCAAATTTGAGATATCAACTGATCATCTAGCTGATCCAGCTCATTACAGATTAAGTGTTACTCAATCCACAATGCCATAAAAACAAACCTAACTGAACTTAATAGTGAGGT
This sequence comes from Panthera uncia, assembly GCF_023721935.1. Classification (NCBI taxonomy): domain Eukaryota; kingdom Metazoa; phylum Chordata; class Mammalia; order Carnivora; family Felidae; genus Panthera; species Panthera uncia. Next base: position 52,027,343 of record NW_026057586.1, on the reverse strand, counting down.
GAATGTATTTACGTACAAAACCAGAGTAGAGAAAGTCTAGAATGGATGAATTGCAGGAGCAGATGGCTTAATTTCCAGCACCACTGCACTGCCAGTTCTTCTACAACCCAAAGTATATTCTTGTGGGGAGAGTAATTGAGTGTGGTATAGAAAATGAAGCCTGGTTTGCAGATGGTTCTGTATGATATGCTGGTATTAGCTAGAAGTAAATATCTATGTCTCACCTATGGTTAATTAAAAAAAAATGAAGCATAGAAAGGAAATATCCCCAGTGGGCAAGACTTTGGTACATTTCACTGTTTAATTGGCTTGGATAGAGAGATGGCCAGAGGTAAGGATCTGTATTGATTTACGGGCAATGATTAATGGTTTGTTAAGATGGTATTAGAAGATGCAATATTGGAGAACTGTTGATGAAGAAGTTTGGAGAAGAGATGTATAGTTGGAATTTATAGAATGGATTCAGAGTGTGAAAATATCTGTGACCCTGTGATTACTCACCATATCACCCACGAAGGGGGATATGGTGAACTGCCCTTTGATTGTGGGTTATCTATTTTCCATTTTAATGCTTGGTTAATATGCTAATGAACAAAGGGCTATGGTAGTGAGGATGGAGATTATACATGAATACAACAATATGGCTATTCCCAACCAAGGCTTATCAGGTTGTTGATTGTCCAAAACATTCAATTCTGAGCTTCCAATGTGCTATTACATGCTAGGATATGTTGAGCATATCCCACATATATACACTCTTTACATAATTGATGAGAAAGTTTGTCCTTGTTGTTATAGACAATATATTTTGAACCTGAATTTATTTCCACTGTCTACTATCTTCTGTTTGCATTAATATGGGTAGACATACTAAATCAGAATATCCCACAAAATACTGTTTTTTTTAATCAAGGAAATCATTTTGCAATATATAAATAAAGCAACAGGCAAATGCTCATGACATTCACTAATTTTACCATATGTTCATTCCATCAGACATTTAGCCAGTTATGGAAACAGTTGAGAAGGTGGGTACTCTGAACTAGTAACCAATATACATGGCTATTTATTTTATAAATAGAGTATGTGGATTTAGGAATCAAGGGTTAGAAATGGGAGTGATCCATTCCATTGTTATATATAATGATATATTCACACAGTTTTTAATGTAACATTCCTGAAACTCTGGGCCCTGCAGGTTTAAGGTTTTAGAACCAAGAAAATAATGCTTCCAATGTCTTGTCAATGATATCATTGAATTACAAGCTGACTGCTCCATGACCATTTTGGGTTTGAATTTCATTGAAGAAATAGGCAAAAGAGAATTTTTTACTGTTGGCTGGGATAACAATTATAGGTATTATGGGGAAATAATTTATGATACACAATGGGGAAAATGATGAGAAATGACCCAGTCCAGGAGATCCCTGGGTGCTTGTTAGTAGTATTATGACCAGTGGTAAATATTGCTATAATCAATGAAGGGCTCAGAAGCCTTCATTATGAAGGTGAGATTCATCGTGTCATATGTAGCCAAGATGCTACTATGGGCAAAAGAAAAATAGAATAGATGATGAAGGGGATAAGTTATAAATACCAACCACAGCCTCACAACTAATTGTAGAAACAAAAAAAAAGGACATTATATACTTTTTCTTGAGTGATAACACACATACACACACACACACACCCACATTTAGTTTTTCCTTCCTTTCCCACATCATAACTAGTTATTACTGTTACAATTGAATCATATGTTTAAGAATATAAAAATGCATAATCATAGACCTAGTGGAAGAAAGTATTACCAGAGATACAAGTTCAGTGAGACTCTGTGAAGATGTGATTGGTCTTTTTGTTTGTATGAAGAATTATTTCAGTGTTAGATGAGAATATTGTTATTGTTTGAAGTTCAGTATTAAAGAATTGTGTATTCTCGGCATCACAGAAGCATGCAATATAGTGAATATTTGTCATTTTATCTTTTGGCTTCTAGTATTTTTGAACACTATAAAAGTATGTTTTTGTTATGTAACAAATCATGTCAAGACTTAATGGCTTAAAACAAAACTGTTTATTTGCTTACAACTCTGGAGGTGAGATGTCTTAGCTGAGATGTCTCATCTCTGCTCCACACTGTGTCAGTAGGAGTCATTTATGCATTTGTGGTAGGTTGGATGGTTTTTTCGCTGCCTGGAACTTGGCTGGCTGTCGGCAGCAGCAATGTAACCAACTCACCGCTATTTTACTTACCGTCCAGTAGGCTGCCCTGAGGTTATTCCCATGGTGGTTGCTGCTGGGTTTCCAAAAGCAGCAAGAGAGGGCAGCTGTTATACATGAGCACATTTTAAGCCTCTACTTGCATTCTATTTGCTAATATTTCATTGGCAAAAACAATCATATGGCTAATCCTAGATTTAAGGGACAGAGAAATAGATTCCACTCCTTAATTGTAGGAGATATAAAGTCATGTTACAAAATTTTGGGAAGAAACTGCAGCTATTTTTTGCTGTCTATCACAAACACCCTTCTATGCCTACTCTCAATCCAGAAGTCAAAGGCTTTCTAGCCTTCCCTGTGTTGTGAGCTAGGCCCTAGGCTCTGCCAATCAGGTGCACCCTGAGCTGACTTCATTAGGCTTTGAAGATAGTGGCTTAAAGAATCAAGCACCATGTTAAATCCACTTTGAAAGGTGGAGGCATCCTCATCCAGTTTTTAGGGGCAGAAGTTCTGAGGTTCTAGTGGTATCATCCAGGGTCCAACTCTCATGGTGATGATGATTTGACGTTCGCTGTCTGCTCAGTGACTGTAGGAATGTTGCCCTCACTAGGGCTTTATTATTATTTTACTTTATTTTATTTTATTTTATTTATTTTTATTTTTATTTTTTATTTTTATTTTTTTGCCTGCAAAATATTCAAACCTGGCTCTAGGGTCCTCCTAGAGATTTTGTAAACTTCCTATGAAACTGTTAATGAATTTCTTTTATAAATATATAAATTTAGATAGAACTGATTTCTACCATTTCCCATTAAAAATCTTAATCCATACCATATCCCTCCACATACCATTTCTTATCTTCCTTCTCAGGGATAATAACTATCTTGAAGGGAGTATGTTTCTATGGTTTTATTTACAAAAATATGCATACATAAAAATATATAAATACTTTAGTATATTGTAAAACCTTATTAGTAAAATACTGTGTATAACATTCATCAGCTTGCTCTCTCATCCAACATCATGATTTAAAGAGTTATTCTTTCTGATACACATGCTGGTTATGGTATCTCATTAAAGTTTTTATTTGTATTTCTCTGATGAGTAGGGAGGTTGACTACTTTTGCTTATGTTTATCAACCATTTGTTTTTATTTTTGTCAAGTGGATAAGTAAAAGTAATTTTTGCAGATTATTTTTATTGACTTGAGTTTGGCCTAACCCATCTAGATTTTTATCAGGTCCCATATTTTGGTCCCATGATTCCTCATTATTTTGCTATTTCTCTTAAGAAGAGCTTTTAGATGATATTTTTTATATTTCAATCAGCTTTTTAGTTTTCCTCAGAGAAGGATTCATTTGGAATGGTGGATTGGTCTGTTTTTATTGGAAGTGAAGTCCCTTTATATATTTATTAAAATTTTAATTTCTCTGATTTTAGAAATGCTAATTACCAATCTGTTCTTTATGCTTATGAGTTTGTTTGTTTGTTTATTTATTTATTTATTTATTTATTTAACTTATTTTTAGATTCCACATATAAGTGAGGTCATATGGTATCTGTCTTTCTCTGTCTGACTTATTTCACTTAGCATAATGCCCTCTAGGTCTCTCCATGTTGTTGCAAATGGCAAGATTTCATTTTTTATGGCTGAGTAATATTCCCTTCTACCACACTTTCTTTATCCATTCTTCCACCAATGGACTCCTTGGTCTCCCATGTCTTGGTTCCTGGTTGCAGTGAACATGGGGAAGAATGTATCTTTTCAAGTTAATGTTTTCCTTTTCTTTGGATAAATACCCAGAAGTGGAATTGTTGGATGATATGGTAGTTTAATTTTTAATTTTAACTTTTTGAGGAGCATCCATAGTGTTTTCACAGTGGCTGCACAAATTTACATTCCCACCAACAGTGTACAAGGGTTCCCTTTTCTCTACATCCTCACCAACACTTGTAATTTCTTGTCTCTTTGATAATAGACATTCTAACAGGTATGAGGTGATTATCATTGTGTTTTTGGCTTTCACTACCCTGATAATCCGTGACATTGAGCATATTTTCATCTACCATCTATATGTCTTCCTTGAAAAAATGTGTATTCAATGATCCCATGCCCACTTTTAATTTTATATATGTAAATATATATACTCTTCTGCCCATTTTAATTATATATTATATATTATATATTTAATTTAATTTATTTTAAATAATAATTATTTGATTATTAATTATACAATTAATTAATTACTGAGTAACTATTGAATATTAATAAATATTAAATATTTTATGTAATTATATGTTATATATATTATATATTATACATTATATATTATATATAGTATATATATTTGATATTAGATTGTATGAATTCTTTATATACTTTGGATTATTATCCCCTTATCAGATATATGATCTGCAAATATTTTTTCCCATTCAGTAGGTTGCCTTTTCATTTTGTGAATGGTTTGCTTCACTCTGCAGAAACTGTTTAATTGTATGTAGTCTCACCTGTTTATTTTTGCTTTTGTTGCTTTGCTTTAAGTGCCAATTAAAAAAAAATCATTACCAAGACAGATGTCAAAGAGTTTATCTCCGATATTTACTTTTCAGAGTTCCATGGTTTTAGGTCTTACATTCAAATCTTTAATCCATTTTGAGTTTATTTATGGTGTATGGTGTGAAATATTGATTCAATTTCATTGTTTTGCATGCGATTGTCCAGTTTTCCTAGCACCATTTATTGAAGAGATTGTCCTTCCCCATTTTATATTTTTGGTTTATTTGTTGTAAATTAATTGACCATATATGCATGCGTTTTTTTCTAGAATCTCTATTCTGGTTCATTGATCTAAGGGCCTACTTTATGCCAATGCTATGATGTTTTGCTTACTATAACATTGTAATATAGTTCAAAATCAGGAAGGATGATGCCCCATCTTTCTTCTTTGTCAAGATTGCTTTGGCTATTTGGAATCTTTTGTGGTTCCATGCAAATTGTAGGGTTGTTTGTTCTATTGCCATTGGAATTTTGAAAAAGATTGCATTGAATCTGTGGATTGCTTTGGGTAGAGTAGACATTTTAACAATGTTAATTCTTCCAATCCATGAGCATGGAATATCTTTTCATTTATTTGTGTCTTCACTTTCTTTTTTTGGTGTCTTACAGTTTTCAGTGTACAGGTCTTTCACCTCCTTGGTTAAAATTATTCCTGAGTATTTTACTCTTTAAAAAAATTTTTTTTAATGTTTATTTATTTTTGAGACAAAGAGAGACAGAGCATGAGTGGGGGAGGGGCAGAGAGAGAGAGACAGAATCTGAAGCAGGCTTCAGGCTCTGAGCTGTCAGCACACAGTCTGATGTGAGGCTTGAACTCAGAAACTGTGAGATCATGACCTGAGCTGAAGTCGGTTGCTCAACCAACTGAGCCACCCAGGCACTCCATTTTTGATGCAATTATAAATGGGATTGTTTTCTTAATTTATCTTTCTAATAGTTTTTTATTAGTGTATGGAAAAGCAACAGATTTTTGTATCCTACAACTTTTACTGTATTTGTTTATTAGTTCTAACTGTTTTTTAGTGGAAGTCTATAGGGTTTTTATATATGGTATCCTGTCATCTGCAGATAGTGACAGTTTTATTTCTTTCTTTCTGATTTGAGTGCCTTTTATTTTATTTTATTTTTTTACCTAATTGCTCTGTCTAGGATGTCCAATACTATGTTGAATAAAAAGGACAAGAGTGGGCACCTTGTTGTTTTTTTAATCTTGGAGGAAAATCTTTTAGCTTTGCACCACTGACTATGTTAGCTGTGGTCTTGTCATATATAGACTTTATTATTTGAGGTACATACACTTAACTTTGTTGAGAGTTTTTACCATGAAAGAGTATTGAATTTTTTCAAATGCTTTTTCTGCATTTGTTTAAGGGATAACATGTCCTTTATTCTGTTAAGTAGTGTATCATATTTATTGATTTGTGGATGTTGAACCATACTTGCCTCCCAGGATATATCCCACTTGATCATGGTATATGATCCTTTTAATATGCTTTTGAATTTGGTTTCTTAGTATAGTGTTGAGAATTTTCACAACTATGTCCATCAGGGATATTGGTCTTTAATTTTTTTTTTTTATTTTGTGGTGTTCTTATCTGTCTTCAATACCAGGATAATGCTGGCCTTGTAAAATGATTTTGGACATGTTACTTCCTCTTTTAATTTTTGTAAGAGTTTGTAAAGGATTGGTATTAATTCTTCTTTGAATGTTTGATAGATTTACCTGTGAAGCCATCTTGTCTTGGGCTCTTTGTTGGGAGGTTTTTGATTACTGATTCAATTTCTTTGCTTATTACTGGTCTGTTCAGATTTTCTATTCAGTTTTTAGTTATGGTAAGTTATATGTTCTGAGAATTAATACATTTTTTTTAGGTTGACTAATTTATTGTTGTATAATTGTTCATAGTAGTCTCTTACTATCTTTTCTAAAATTCTTATTTATTTATTTTGAGATAGAAAGAGAGAGAGAGGGAGGGAGAGAGAGAGAGAGAGAGAGAGAGAGAGAGATTGAGAGAACAGGGGAGGTGCAGAGAGAAAGAATCTATGCTGACAGCATGGATCCTGATGTGGGGATCCACGCAAGGCTCAACAAGGGGCTCTATCCCAGGAACTGTGAGATCATGACCTGAGCTGAAATCAAGAGTAGATGCTTAACTGACTGAGCCACACAGGCACCCCATTCTCTTAGTGTCTTTTGTATTTATATGGTGTTAGTTATAAATGATCTACTTTCATTTCTAAATATGTTTGAATCTTCTTTTATTTTTATTTTTGGTATATCTAATGGTCTGTCAATTTTGTTTATCTTTTCAAAAAAAAATATAGTTTCATTGATAATTTCTATTATCTTTCTAGTCTCCACTTTATTTATTTCTGCCCTAATCTTTATTATTTCCTTCCTTCTACTAACTTTGATCTTTGTTCCTTTTCTAGTTCCTTGAGGTGTAGAGTTGGGTTGTTTATTTGAGGTTTTCCTTTTTTCTTAATGTAGCATTTGTTGCTATAAACTTCTTTCTTAAAACTGCTTTTTCTGGATACCCTTAAAGGATCCCTTCTACATCACTTTTGATGTACTATGTTTCCATTTCATTTGTTCCAGGATGTTTTTTGGATTTCCCTTTTGATTTCTTCTTTGACTTATTGGATTTTTAGAATGTCATATTTAAATTCCACAAATTGTGAATTTTTCAGCTTTCCTACTTTTTTGTTTTCTAGTGTGATACCATTGTAATAAAGATAAAGATACTTGATATATTTTCAATTTTCTTAAATTTGTTAAGACTTGTTTTGTTATATATGATATATCTTGCAAAATGTTTCTTGTGCATTTGAGAAGAATGTATATTCTGTTGCTTTTGGATGGAATATTCTATATAAATTTGTTAGGTCCATTTGGTGTAAAGTGTATTTCATGTTCATTTTCATTATTTCCTTATTTATTTTCTTTATGGGTGATCTATCCATTATTGAAAGTAATGTCCCCTACTATTTTTGCATTGATGTCTTTTTCTGATTTCATATCTGTTAGTATTTATTTACTGTAGTTAGATGCTCTGATATTGGTTATGTTTTTATTTACAGTTGGTATATCTTCTTGATGAACTGACTCCTTTATCATTATGTAATGACCTTCTTTGCTTCTTGTTATTGGTTTTTATTATAGATATTTATGCTCTTTTTGGTGTTCATTTGCAGGGAATATGGTTTCTGCTAAGAAATCTGATGATAGCTTTATTGGGGTGTACTTGTATATGATGAATCTTTTTTTTCTTGCTGTTTTCAAAGGTCTCTTTTTGTCTCTGATTTTTGAAAGTTTGTAATATATCTTAGTGAAGATCACTTTGGATTGAATCTGTTTGGGGTTTTTGAGCCCCATGTACTTGAATGACCATATCTCTTTAGATCTGGGATATTTTTAGTCATTATTTAACAGTAGAGAACAAACTGAGGGTTGATGGAAGGATGTGGTTGGGGGATGGGCTAGATGGATGATAGGCATTAAGGAGGGCACTTGTTGTGATGAACACTGGGTGTGGTATGTCAGTGATGAATCACTGAATTCTACTCCTGAAACCAATATTGCACTGTACATTAACTAAAATTTAAATAAATGCATCAAAAATATGTAAAAATTAAAAAAAAGTTTTTTGTTCCTTTTTTTTTTCCTTCTGGGACAGCCAGAATGTGAAAATTGTTTCACTTGATGGTGTTTCATAGTTCATATAGGCTTTCTTTTTATTATTTCTTGTTTCTCCTCTGACTGGATAATATCAAGGGACGTGTCTGCAAGTCTGCAGTTCTTTCTTCTGCTTGATTCAGCCTCTGTTGAAGCACTCAATTGCATTTTTCATTTCATACATTGTATTCTTCAGCTCCAGAATTTCTGTTTGGTTCTTCTTATGATATCTATCTCTTTATTGGACTTCTCATTTTGTTCATGCATTGTTTTCCTGAGTTCGTTGTCTGTCTTTGTTCTCTTGAATCTTGCTGAGCTTCTTAAAATAATTATTTTGAATTCTTTTTTCTGGTGACTTGGAAGTCTCCATTTCTTTGGGGTCAGTTACTAGAAAATTATTTTGTTCTTTAGTGGTGTCATGTTTCCTTCCCTTTTTCTGTTTCTAATGGCTTTTATTTATGTCTGTGTATTTAACAGAACAGTTAATCACTTTCATCCTTTTTAGACAGGTTTTGGTGGGGAAAGACTTTCACCTGAAGTTGTCTGTGAGGGCACCATCTGGGTGAGGTGCAGCATTTCTGTTTCCTGGGTGGCACTAAGGCATAGTCTCTGTGCAACTCTACCAGCCAAAGCCAATGTTGGCAAAGACTGAGGAGGTCTTCAGTAGCCAAGACTGTGGGGATTGTATGAGTGGCTGTGGTTGCTAGGGCTATTTGGGTCCTCAGAGGCAAAGGTTCTGGGATCCTTCTGTTTCCTTTTTTGCCTGTGGGAAAAAATTCTTGCCAAGGGTATCCCTTTTGGTTCCAGGTCTGGCATGCTACTGAGTGACCACAAAGCCAGAGTCCTGGGACCAAGTGCACAAGGAACTACCATACCACAGTGCCTAGGATCTTGGGCACAGGTGTACTTGTTGTGGCACAGTGCCAGTGTCTGAGGTGTGGGTGTATGCAGATCTTCTGTGGACCTGGGGTCTGGGGCTGTGGGGACCTCTGCAGTGATTTGAGCTGAGAGGGAGGCATGAGCTCTGGGATGGCAGGGTGCAGTGGTGGCTTGGGCCTAGGGGGAGTAGCAGGGGGAGTAGCAGCATACTCTGGGAACGGTGGGTCCAAGTCTTGACTTTGTCCCTGCCGTGCGGTGTGCAGAGCAGCAGCAGCTTTGCCTTTGTTATGTTGAGCCATGTCCCTGACTTGGGACCCAATGGGTAGAGGATAGAAAAGCAGTAGCAGCAGCATGGCCCCTGTGGTGGAGGTCAAAGCCCTGGCTTTGAGTGAGGCCCTCCCTGGTGATGATGGTTCAAAGCCATGACTGAGATCCAAGGACAGGGTACAGAGCAGCATCATTGCAGCCCGGTTATAGTAGGTCAAAACCCCAACTTGGAACACAGAAGTGGCAGCTGGGCATCATTATTGGTGGGTCAAAGCTGACTTGGGACCTAAGAGCAGGGCACAGAGCAGCAGGAGAGTGCTGGCCCTGCACTCTGCCCCGAGGTCTTAAGTCAAGGCTTTGAGCAATGGTAGCTCCAATGCCATAGATGGTGAGGTGCTGTGGGATCTTGATCCAATAAAGCCTGCCACAGTAGCAACTTGGGGCCCCTGGAGCAGGTCACTCTCTCACAGCAGTGACAGCTCCAGCTTTGAGAAGGAGATATGGCAACAGAGACTCTGGCCTGCTCTGTCAGCTGGGATCAGTTTTAATGGAGATTGTGGGGGTCCTCAGTAGTAAAGGTTGAAAACATCCATGACAGTGAGGCTTACTGGGATTCCCCGGCTCTCCTTTTCCCTGTGGGGCAAAATCTCTCAGAGGGAATCCTTCTTGGCACTGAGCTGCTCTGGGCTGGGGTGTGGGGTGATTCAAGTAAAATGCTTCTCATGCCTTTTCTAGATGCCACCCCTGGTTTATGTTTATTGTTTTTGTTGTTTTTGTGGTGGGTAATGAGTGTTGGGATTTTCTATTCTGCTGTCTTGCTGACATCATCTCCAGCAACCACTTCTGTTTCCTATCTTTATAGTTTTGCCTTTTCAAGAATGTCATATAGTTGGAGTCATACAGTAGATAGCCTTTTCATATTGACTTCTTTCACCTAATATGCATTTGAGGTTCCTCTGTGTTTTCTCATGGCTTGACATCTCATTTCTTTTTATCGTTTAAAAATATTCTAGTGTCCGGATGTACCACTGTTTATTTATTCATTCACCTACTGAAAGACATCTTGGTTGCTTCCATGTTTTTGCAATTATGAATAAAGCTACTATAAACAACCTATTTTTGTGTGGACTTAAGATTTCAGCTCTTATGGGTAAATACCAAGGAGCACAATTGCTGGAACGTGTGGTGAGAGTATGTTTAGTTTTGTCAAAAAAATGCCAAAATGTCTTCTAAAATGGCTGTACCATTTTGCATCCCCACCAGCAACAAATGAGGGCTGGCTATTCTAATAGGTGTGTAGTAGTATCTCATTGTTATTTTATTTTGAAATTCCTTAATGACACAATGAAGAACATCTTTTAATATGCTTATTTGCCATATGTATTTCTTCTTTGGTGAGGTGTCTTCAGATCGTTTGCTTATTTTAAAATTGAGGGGTTTTTTTTGTTGACTTTAAGAAAATTTATTTTTTAATGTTTGTTTATTTTTGAGAGAGAGAGAAAGAGACAGAGAGGAAGGGGCAGAGACAGAGGGAGACACAGAATCCTAAGCAGTCTTCAGGCTCTGAGCTGTCAGCACAGAGCCTGACACAGGGCTCGAACTCACAAACTGTGAGCTCATGACCTGAGCCGAAGTCAGACGCTTAACTGACTGAGCCACTGAGATGCCCCTTTATTGTTGACTTTTAAGAGTTGTTTGTACATTTGGTAATGGTCCTTTATCAAATGTATCTTTTGCAAATATTTTCTTCCAGTCTGTGTCTTGTCTTCTCATTCTCTTGATAGTGTCTTTTGCAGAGTATCAACAGGCTATTGATAATTGGAGTTCTACTATAAAGGCAGCCAAAACATAGAATAAGTCTTCTGCACATTTAGCCTCCAAAGATGGGTATAAGTAAAGATTGTTATTTGTGTAAAGGATTAAGAGATCTCTGGCAGGTATCTGAGGAAGACCTAGAGGAAAAGAGAATAAGTGATGTGGACTTTTACCTTTATTTCATATGAGTGACTTATATATCCAGCATATAGCTAACCTTCAAGTATTTAGGGTTGAGAAAGGAGAAGAAAAAGATCAACAGAACAAGGTGCTAGCCACCGGGTGTAGTGGTTCAACCCAGTGTGACCTTATTGTGTGACCTTGTCACAACTTCTTCAACTCTACAATATGTGATCTTACCTATTTTTCAGGGTTTCTGTTAGGAATAAATGACATAGCATATGTAATGGCATCTAGTACAGTGCCTAGTGTGTGACATGTGTTCCCCATGTTAGCCACTGCTCACCTTTCCTTCTTCCCTTAACACTCCTCACTGTAGAGAGATTCAAGGCTATAAAATGTATAGCCATTAAAGAAGTTTTTGAGGGATCCAATACCAATTGTAAACATATGTAGTGACTCTCAGCGACAATGTATATTATACACTTGTGTGTCTTTATAAAGGAAAAATTCTACCATATGTCACTTCTATTAAATATCATGTAGACCAAAAGGCCCATTTGAAAAGAATCACTGAGGATGCAGAAACTAGTTTTAATAAAACACGATTCTGGATGACTGGAAGGCGAAAACAAAACGAATAGTTCCAAAGGTCATGATGAATGAATTAGGAAAGTAATCAAAATGGCTTAGCAAAGCAATGCTGTCATTCTTCATCTTAATGAATCTCTTAAAGAGTAAATAAAAGGAGAAAGATGAAAGTAATTATTGACTGTGTACTTACTTATTGAAGCTGGTGGTATCTCCAAGGAATACAGTTCACAAAGCTGAGGCTGTAGGTGAATATGCATATATATCACGACGTGCCTCAGCACTGGGAACTGTATATCATGTTTACATACTGAATGTACAGATACTTATTGTAATGAATATGTTATGTAGAAATCTATCCCTTTGTCACACCCTACTCAGTTTAAATACCCATTGTCTTGGGAGTTAGAAGGGCTAGCAAGAACCTGGCAGTAGGTGTCAGAGGCTTGAGTCAGTTCCCATCTCTACCATTCCCTGCTGAATAAGAAGGCATTGAATGTGCTGGCCTGCCACTGAACAGCAAAAGGCATGGAAGAGAAAAATGAAGGAAAAAGTTTTTAGAAAGAGTTTCAAAAAAGGTGGATGAGTGATCCACAATGTTATTTTTGCTATGAGAAATGTAATAAACACTCTTTCCATGTAGATTGTGTTAGGGGATGGCTTACTGGTGCAAATTTTATTTGCATCAATAGGACACTGTTAGAGCTGGGGAGTCCTTGATCATTTTAATGGTTGATAAAAAATACACAGATTAGCCTTGTCATTTTGACTGGCACAGATATCAAATCATATTTTCTAATAAGTTGTAATTCATTATACAATACTCATACTACTTTACATTTTTAAGTTAAAAGCACTTATAAATTCTGTCATGAAAACATTGTGAAGCCAGTATGGAAGTGTTATTACATATTTTATACAAGAAGTGACTGATACAGTAAAACCTTGGTTTGTGAGCATAATTCATTCCAGAAGCATGCTTATAATCCAAAGCACTTGTGTATCAAAGCAAATTTCCCCATAAAAAATAATGCAGACTCAGATGATACATTTCACAACCCAAAAATATTCATATAAAAATGATTACAATACTGTAATATAATACAATATAATAAAGAAAATACAACATATAAATAAAAATAAACAAATTAACCTGTGCTTACCATTGAAAACCTTCACGGCTGGTGTGAGGGAGACAAGAGAGAGGAGGGTTATTGTGTAGGACGACTTTCACTATCATTAATGGAATCACTGGTATGTATTGGCTCAATGGAATCTTTTTCTTTTTGTGCAACTTTAACAAGGGACCTATCCAATGACACTTGCTTTTGCCTCCTTTTGAGGATTTCGTGGAAATGTGACACTGCATTGTCGTTAAACAGATTCATTGCTCGCACTGCTATAGCTGTATTCGGGAGGTGCTTTCTACAAAATTTTAAACTATTTACCACATTTTACACATCTCCCTAATCTCATTTGAAGTGAGGAATTTCTCTGTCTTTTGGTCCTCCTCCTCTGCAGATGAGATGCAGGCATAGACTTCTTATAATCTCTTGCAATTTTGGCCACTCGCATACCTCATTCATATTTCTCATTGATTTTCTTCTTAAATTCCACTGTAATCATCTCCTTCTTCTTACTGCCTTTCTTTTCAGCCTTTTTCTGCATGAGGACTATTGTATGTGCTCACATGGATGTTGACTACAGTATCAGTCAACAGTACTCAACTCTTGTCATATACCATATTTAATGTAACTGGCAATAAGGCAACAAAGGAAAGGGTCTATATCTGCAGGCAGCCTGACCTAGAATGAAGCAAAGCATTCCTAAAATTACTCTTGTATGGAAAAGCAAAGGACTGTCCATAGGTGCTTTGAAGTGACAAAAAGATACATTAGTGCCAGTTGTGGGCACCTTCCAATGTTCTGAAAAATCACTGATTTCTGCCAAACACTGCAGCCTGAGACCGAACATCTGAGCATGGGAGACAATTAACCACAATCCCACAGGGAGAGAGAGACAGAGACAGAGAGAGAAGAAGCATTGACTCAGTTGTGGTCATGTGATGTTCGGCATCATGTACTACTAGTATTGCAAGACATTGTTGATTTATCAAGTTAAAATTTATTATAAATGTTGGCTCATCTTGTGGAACACTTGCAGAACAAGTTGTTTATAATCCAAGGTTTTACTATGTATGTATGTATATGTAATATACATACATATGTATATAAAATAGGTTGTACAAAAAGTGATTATATATATATATAAATATATATATATATGATTTTTAAAAACAAAATAAAGATATACATACTGTTTTGTTACTAGATTTATTTTTCTTAGCAGTATACTCTGAATAAGATTCATGTTATTGCATATTCTCCCACATTATTCTTATAGGTTTTATAGATTCTGGAATATGGATATACCATAGTTTATTTAGCCAAACTCTATACCTGGACATGTAGATAATTTTCATTCTTAAAATAAGCCTGTGCCAAATATATTTGTAGCTAAGTTTCTGTGCTTCTCTATGATTGCTTTCTTAGAATTGATTCCTACTAGTGATATTGATGTGTGGAGTTGGGGCAATTTGAAGGCAGAAAAGTTTTGAATAAACTTGAAACTTTTAAAGAAATGGATTTTAGAAACAATGAAGAATTAACAGGAACAATGGAAACTTTTTTGAAGCAGAGACAGTTGTAAAGATCAGAATAGGATATCATGTGCCCAGAGAAGGACATTGTTAATACAGCACATGGGAATTAATCAGGGTTATGGTTGTAAGGGGAGGATTTTAAAATGTCTACTTGAAATTAAGGGAGTGGATTTAAGACTAAAGAAAGGATGTGTTTTCCTAGTAATAAAGCAACTACATAGATGTAGCTTTTGTGATGGACTGGAGAGCTAAAAGGGACAGTTTGGTAAGTTTTCCAGAAATTACAGGGCAACCTGTTACAGGCTACATGTTACCATAGTATAATGGTTTTGACTCATGTGGAAGAAACAGGAGAGGCATGTTTTCCTAGTGACTATTACTAGAAATTATTCTTGGGAGTAGAGATTTTAAGAAACAAATATTGCAGACTTTGACCACCCAGTGCAATAGAATTGACTTTTTCAGAATGATTATTTTATTTTATTTTATTTTATTTTATTTTATTTTATTTTATTTT